>NC_143024.1:71846982-72146982 GCF_057628025.1 Oncorhynchus mykiss
AAGTTACAACCATAGAATTAAAACCAGAACAGAAAGAATAGAACAGAATGTGGAACACTTGGGAAAATGGAGAGGTTCCCGTTGCTAACAGAACATATGCAGTTCTCTGTTGTTGCATTGATCTCTATCACATCACTCTCTCACATATCCAGTCCATGTCCTTGTGAAGCTTAAGCCGGGTGAGAATTATTCTCGTTCAGGTGGACCTTCAATGATGGCTATTGGATGTTGTGTTAAATGAGGAAGACATTTTGGTAGAATGCATTCAGTTGAGCACCATACTAGGCATACCCTTTCTTCCTGTCCTCTTCTATTACCTCAGCTGTCATCATTATGTTCACACTCTATCTACATCTGGTGATGATTTGGTTTAGTTGCCGCGTTGCAGAAATGGACTAGTTATCTTCTCTAGCCCCCTCCTCTCGCATTGCGTGAAAGACCTATATAGTGCTTTACAAGACTCATTGCATCTTGAGGTCCTTTTCCTGTGAAAACCTCTCTCCTGACAGCTGAGTAAACATCTCTCTCCCCCATCTCTCTCTCTTTCTCTCTTTCTCCCGGGGTGAACAAACATCTCTGCCTACCTCATTATTTAGACCCCAGGGTGCCTCTGTCCATTGCTCCACTCACTTTGCCCATCTCTTCGAGTATTCCCTGGCTCTATTCCGAGGTGAGAGCAGGCATAGTTTATTTTTTGGTGTTTATTTTATTTTTTTTACCCCTTTTTCTCCCCAATTTCGTGGTATCCAATTGGTAGTTACAGTCTTGTCTCATCGCTGCAACTCCCGTACGGACTTGGGAGAGGCGAAGGTCGAGAGCCGTGCGTCCTCCGAAACACAACTCAACTCTTCCTGACAAAATGCCCACTTAACCAGGAAGCCTTCCGCACCAACGTGTCGGAGGAAACACCGTACACCTGACGACAGTGTCAGCACTGCGCCCGGCCCGCCACTGGAGTCGCTGGTGCGCGATGGGACATTCCTGCCGGCCAAACCCTCCCCATAACCCGGACGACACTGGGCCAATTGTGCGCCGCCCAATGGGTCTCCCGGTTATGACAGAGCCAGAATCTCTAGTGGCACAGCTAACACTGTGATGCAGTGCCTCAGAACACTGCACCACTTGGGAGGCCCATAGTTTAGTTTATATAGTGGAGCCCTGCTAGTAGAGTCTGCAGGGGGAGAATATGCTCCTCCCTATGTGATGCTGTACAGTACAGAGAATAAATCGTTTCTCACACTCCTCAAGACAGCAGGCAATAGCAAACACTAAGTGCAAACAGACAGCAAGATATACAGTAGAGGTTACAGAGATTTACACACACACATGCCAGTGCACACACACACACGCACGCATGCACACACACACACATACACACACACACACAAACACAGTCACAGTGCAGAATTAAAGGCAGGGAAAGATGGATTGGTGGAAGGAGAGGCAGTGGGCGTTGGATGACTGGAGGCAGGTCACTCAGTGGATGAGGACCATGCCACCTGCCGGCAGTGCTGACAAATGATAACCTGCCAGCCCCAGACCACACGCAAACATCTCTGACACACACATGCACGTACACACACACACACACACATGCGCGTGCGCATCTCTCTCTCTCACCTTGAGATGCGCTCTCATTTCTTTCTCTCTCTCTACATCTCTGCCTGTTTCTCTCTGTTTCTCTCTTCCTCTCTCTCCTCTTTTTTCTCTCACACCCACAACTACATACCTGAATCCTCCGAGAGGAGAAAGGGAACTTGTCACATAATTACATCACATTGTTAAAACAGCGACAGTTTAATTTACAACAAATGAGGTGAGATGGCTGCTTTGCCAAGCGCATAAATTCCTTTCAGCTTCAGATGGCACCATCAATTGGTTTCTCACAAACCCAATTACATATCTTATTTCAACAATGAGTTTACACAACCTTGGACACCTAGATATTATACCTACAACAGTGTATATTTCTTATTTGACTGTAGCTGGCTTGTACTTCCCTCCACCTCTTACTTTTCATTTCAACACCAAAATAAATCCATAATACCCCCCCTCCTCCAGGGTTAAATTATGTTCACTAGATGAGTATTGGAGACTGGAAAGAGTTCACAGGGTTGATCATACTAGAGCTCCCCTCTCAGTCCAGAGAATCATTTAGTTGCGCTACTTTTCACTAAGGACCATATGGCTCTTGTCAAAAGTAGGGCACTGTAGGGAATAGGGGGCCATTTGGGACAGCCTCACAGTCTATCAGACAGGGAACCAAATTGGCAGTTTAGGAGCCGTTAGCAGTAAAGGGGGATGACACAGAGCCATTGTGTGTGTGTGTGTGTGTGTGTGTGTGTGTGGGTGTGGGTGAGTGGGTGAGTGGGTGGGTGGGTGGGTGAGTGAGTGAGTGAGTGAGTGACAGACCTGTCAGTCATTCTCCGTGCCCCGGAATGAAGCGTCAGTTGACTGAGACTGACCTCTCTCCCCTCAGGACCATTAGGACTGAAAACACACACACGCACATGCATGCTCCCACTCGCGTGCACACACACACTGACCTGTGGGTGTTAATGTCTTGCCTGGTGCCTGTGGGTGTTGCTGTCCTCTGATTTATGTTGTTTTTTGTAACACTGTTGTGCAAAATTGAGAGGAGGAGGTTTTATAATATACTTTCATTCTTAGCATTATTTAATTAATCATTTTTTGTTGAGTGATACCTTCAGTTGGCCTCAGAGTATGTCAAAGCTTTTATTGTTAGGCTTTTTAATAAGTATAGTGTGTTCTTGTGGGGTGTTGTGTGGTAGTGTACTAGGAATAGGGCTGGAATCAATGGCTAGTTTATTTCCAGACCGTCTGTCTGGTGGATATTTTCTTTCCTTCTTTCCCTCATTGTGTTTTCTCTGCTGCCTGGCTTCATATTCATCCCCTCTCCCTTTCTCCTGCTCTTCTCTCTTCCACTCGCTCTTCTCTTTTTCTCTCGCTCCCCTCCTCTCCCCCTAGATAGAAGCTAAACACCTGTCACTGTGCTGTTCTTGTTTGCTATCTCTATTTACTGCCCTTCTCCATCTCTCCCCCTCTCCTTGTTCCCCTCCCTCTCCTTCTGCTCTCCTGAGAATTAAGGAGCCAGCCACCCAAACAGACTGTATGTGTGTCTGTGTGTTGTGTGTCTGTGTCTCTGTACCTGCCCTGTCTTGTCTCTAACTTGTCTCGTCTCAATGGCTAATTTCCTTCTCCTCCTCCTCCTCTCCTCCTCTCCTGTCCTTTCCTCATCTCCTCCTCCTCTCCTCTCCTCCTCTGCTCCTCTTCTCCTCTCCTCCTCTGCTCCTCTTTTCTCCTCCCTCTCCTCCTCTCCTCTCCTCTCCTCCTCTGCTCCTCTCCTCCTCCTCCTCTTCTCTCCTCCTCTCCTCTCCTCCTCTCCTCCTCCTCCTCCTCTTCTTTCCTCCTCTCCTCCTCTGCTCCTATCCTCCTCTCCTCCTCCTCCTCTTCTTTCCTCCTCTCCTCCTCTCCTCTCCTCCTCCTCTTCTCTCCTCCTCTCCTCCTCTCCTCTCCTCCTCTTCTCTCCTCCTCTCCTCCTGCTCCTTTTGTTCTGATCCTGCCCTCCTCTCTCTTTACTATCAGTCCTATCTGTCCTGCAAGATGACTGTACTCCACACTCACACTCTCTCTCTCTCTCTCACACACACACACACACACACACACACACACACACACACACACACACACACACACACACTGTGAAATAGATGATTTTATCTTTCCAAGCCCCCTGAATTACATTGGAGTGGTAAACTGTTTGCGTGGCTGCCTGTGTGCGTGCCAGTCTGGATGAGTTCTTGCACATACACTACATGACCAAAAGTATGTGGACACCTGCTCGTCAAACATCTCATTCCAAAACCATGGAGTTGGTCCCCCCTTTACTGCTATAACAGCCTCCACTCTTCTGGGAAGGCTTTCCAGTAGATGCTGGAACATTGCTGTGGGGACTTGCTTCCATTCAGCTACAAGAGCATTAGTGAGGTTGAGCAATGATATTGGGCGATTAGGCCTGGCTCGCAGTCAGCGTTCCAATTCATACCAAAGGTGTTCGACGGGGTAGAGGTCAGGGCTCTGTGCCACACCGACCTAGAAAAATAATTTCTGTATGGACCTCCCTCTGTGCACGGGGGGATTGTCATGCTGAAACAGGAAAGGGCCTTCCCCAAACTGTTGTCACAAAGTAGGAAGCACAGAATTGTCTAGAATGTCATTGTATGCTGTAGCGTTGATTTCCCTTGACTGGAACTAAGGGGCCTAAACCATGAAAAACAGCCCCAGACCATTATTCCTCTTCCACCAAACTTGATATTTGTCACTATGCATTCGGGTAGGTAGTGTTCTCCTGGCATCCGTCAAAACCAGATTCATCCATCGGACTGCCAGATGGTGAAGCGTGATTCATCATGCCGGAGAACGAGCTTTACACCACTCCAGCCGATGCTTGACATTGCGCATGGTGATATTAGCCTTGTGTGCGGCTGCTCGGCCATGGAAACCCATTTCATGAAGCTCTCGACAAACAGTTATTGTGTTGACGTTACTTCCAGAGGCAGTTTGGAACTCAGTAGTGAGTGTTACGATATTTAAGCTCTACAAACTTCAGCACTCGCCGGTCCCATTCCGTGTGCTTGTGTGGTCTACCAATTCGCGGCTGAGCCGTTGTTGCTCCTAGACGATTCCACTTCACAATAACAGCACTTACAGGTTACCGGGGCAGCTCTAGCAGGGCAGAAATTTGACGAACAGACTTGGGGTGCCACGTTGAAAGTAATTGAGCTCTTCAGCAAGGCAATTCTACTGTCAATGTTTGTCTATTGAGAGTGCATGGCTGTGTGCTCGATTTTATACACCTGTCAGAAACAGATGTATCTGAAATAGCCAAATTCACTAAATTGAAGCCTTGTCCACATACTTTTGTATTTATAGTGTATATGTGTGTGCACTGGTAACATTCACCGATGCTAATTCTAAAGCATGCTCTGCCTCTCTCCACTGAAATTAATAATTGAGTGGGAGGAGTTAAGAGGGTCAGGTTGCTCAGTGACGCCTGGGTCACTACCAGAACCACAAACCACAGATCCACTGACCAGCAGGCTCTTAAACCACAGTCTCAACACATTTACTGTAACATGTTAAACCACACACCAAGTGACATGGAGTGGCCTGTTCCAGAGTTCATGTGTTGGGAAATATAAACCATACCGTGGTGTGATTGCAAAAACCAAAAACATCAAAGTTTTCTGCTGTGAGTGGAGTTCGTAATCAGTTATGAGTTTAACATGGTCAAGGCTCTCCATAACGGGTGGTGGTGTAATTAACCATGAACAGTGTGGGCCTGGCTGATTTGGTGATCTGTTTCATTGGGTCAAGTTGGCCATATTTACACCACTCAGCCATCTGGTACAGGCCCACGCCTGGGACGGAAGGAATCATGCATGTCAAGTATAGATGCTCTCTGCCTGTTGCTTTCTTTTATTTGTGTTCCTCTTTTTCTCTTTATCGCTCTCTGTCTTTCTCTGTTCTCTCTCTATCTCCCCCTCTTTCTTTCTCTCTATCTCCCTTTTTTTCTTTCTTTCTTTCTCTCTCTCTCTCTCTCTCTCTCTCTCTGACAGCTTGTGTGCCTATGGTTATGTTTGAGTGAGGCTGCTGCAGTAACTGAATTGGCTGGGTCTGTCCACTGATTGGCTTAGAGCCTTAGGGATAAACAGTAGGTTGTCAACCATGGTTCCTTTGTGAAGAAAAAATTCCCTCCCCATCACATGTCCTGTGGTAGGACAGCTGGGCCACAGTGTGATCACCCACTGTGTTTAGTTGTGTCAATCAAGCAAACATAAGCACACGCACAAATGCGCACACACACACACACACACACACACTCTCAATCTCTCTCTTCTGGGCAGATGTATCTGATTATATATGTATCTCCTATTTAAATATGTATGTGTGAGGCTGAATCGTGAAACTCCAAGGTGTCCTCTAATCCGATGAATGACTCATGGTTGTTGTATCAGTCTCACAATGGATGACACATCAGACCAGACACCTTAAGGACACACATAGACTCACAGATAGTGAGTGTTGAGCAGTATACTATCCCATATCACCTTCTTCACAAGACCTTTGTCCGTACACTCCTTATATTGTCAGGCCTTTATCATGGCAGATGCAGATACCTCTCTCACCATGTGCCCTTTGTTGGGCCTGTTCTGGAGGGGAAGAGACACGATCCTAACCCTCTCACGGAACCTCCATCTCCGTCTGCCTAGGCTGGGCTATACACACACACACACACACACAAACACACGCACACCTGCCTGAGCTACGCTGGACTGCAAGGCCTCCGGCTTAGAGAGCGCCCTGCAATATTGATTGGAAGCTTCTACACACACGCACGCACACTCACACGCACACACACACAATGAAACACACACACGCAGCCCTCTCAGGGAGCAGACAGGTGTGTATTATTTACTTTGGCCAGAGGAGTCCAGGCGTTCTCAGAATGAGTAAACAGAAAGAGAGCTAGAGCCAACCTCAGGGCCCTCCGGCCAGGCGAAAGACAATGAAGAAATAAAGACAGAGATAAAGAAATAAACTGAGGGAAGAGAGAGAGAGAGGGGGGGGGGGGGGGGGTATACTGGCGGAATAAAAGATTGAGTACAAAACAATGTAGCTGTTATTCATCCCATACCAACATTTAATACATCAGCTACTCAGATCCTCCGAGATGGGTATAGTGCAATATGTTTTGCGGGGTGAATTTGAGTGCACAGTTCACTTGGAGCTCATAAATACTCGTAAGCTCTGCTCTGTGTATGCTTGGTTGTACATTCTTCATTTCAGACCAACAATTATATACTGGGTTAATATGATGTTTCTGTTGTGCATTTAGAGACATTATGGGTTCTCTCTCTTCACACTCCATCCCCCACTTTCTGGAAATGTGTTCCATGGGAAACCTGGTTGATTGCTCAGCGCTCTCTTGCTAGCTTTCTCTCTCTATCTCTTGTTATCTCTTGCTCTCGCTAACCCCCTCACACACTTTTTCACTCTCTTCTCCCTCTCTCTCGCTCCCCCTTTCCCTCCATCCCTCATCCCCCTCTCCCTCCCTCTCTCTCTCCCTCCCTTCCTTCCCCATCCCCTCCCTATCTCCTTGTCTCTCTCATTCTCCCAGATCAATCATAGATCAAAGATAATGTCTCTCATTACACCACATCCAAATGATGTCATTATGACCGTGCTGAGCACTTATGATTATCCTTATGATTATCATTATGATTAGGATTATTATTATGATTTCTACATTACAACTAATTATTCCGTATCCTAAAGAGGCTTTTAATGGACTTCCGTACGTTGTTTCAGTCTTTCATCTCAGCACCAGTATTATGTTACTCTGTGTGCATCTCAAATGGCACCCTATTCCCTATATAGTGCACTACCTTTGACCAGAGCCCATACGGGGTCCTGTGTACAGTAGTAGTGTACTATATAGGGAAAAGGGTGCCGTTTGGGATACACATTCTGTTTCCCTACCCTGCAGGCGTTCTCACCACTTCGGCTTTCTAAGTGCTGACAAGGCATGGCTAGCAGCTCACAGAGCGGCACTGCAGGGCCTGACAAATTGAGTAGTAAATTGTTGAGCGTGTGGGCCAATTAGCAGCCAGGAGCCGTGTTAAGGGGAGGGGCCGGGGGGTAAACAGTTGAACGTGATTGACAGCTCAGGCTGGAGGGAGAGACACAGAGCAACAGGCCCGAGCCCCATTCCGCAACCTAAGAGGTGCAACATGCTTTGCTCACATCTACTGTGATGGTCCGGGCCTAAACCACAACAACACTAGACACTATGGAACACAAAGCTTTTACTATCTCATCTTGGAATATAAAAGGTCTGAGATCATCAGCCTTTGGCCTAAAGAGCAGAAACCCAGACTTTATCCTACAAGAAACATTAAGGAGATGGACCCACTGGTTGCTCTCTAGGTTACAGAGAACTGGTTTTCCCATCCACCAAACTACCAGGTGGGAAACCAGGTGTGCTAATTTGGTATATAGCAGATCTAACCCACTCTATTAAACTAGTCAAAACATGATTTTACATATGGCTTGAAATTAATATTGAAATGATCTCAACAGAGAAAAATGTCCTCATGTGTGCTACATATATCCCCCCAATATAATCCCCATACTTTAATAATGACAGCTTCTCCATCCTAGAGGGGGAGATCAACAATTTCTAGGCCCAGGGACATGTACTAGTCTGTGGCGACATAAATGCCAGAACTGGATAAGAACCTGACACCCTCAGCACACAGGGAGACAAACACCTGCCTGAAGGTGACAGCGTTCCCTCCCCCCTATTCCCCCCTAGACACAACTACGACATCATAACCAATAAAAACCGGTCACAACTCCTGCAGCTCTCTTGGACACTGTACATAGTCAATGGTAGGCTTCGAGGGGACTCCGATGGTAGGTACACATATGTGACCAACTGCCTAGATTTGGTCTTATGTAGCAACATTTTAAATTGTGTTTTTTACATTGGATAAAAGCAGAGGCACAGAGCTAAAACATGTTTTATCATACACTGTATTTGAGGAATAATAGGAAAGTAATTCTGCTTTGAAAGTTGATAAACTTTTGAGAAAATTGCCCTCGAATGTTTTGGTACTTACTGGAGAGCTCTCCTTTGTCTACACCCATTCAGCATTGTTCACACCCTCTTAAGCCAGCCCCACCCATCTCTTTAAGGATTCACATGTGAGGTCATGTGCTAAACAGTGAGTAGTGAAGTAAAGATTAAGACTAAAAGTGGTGAAAGTAGTAGCCTACAATAGGGAAAAATACCAGGTAAACAGAAAGTATCCAGATAAAAATATTTTATGAATATTAAATGACGCTTACTCAGACTCGCTTGTGATGGGTCTTGTGAAAGACACTGAATTGATGGGCCTTGTGAAAGACACTGAATTGATGGGCCTTGTGAAAGACACTGAATTGATGGGCCTTGTGAAAGACACTGAATTGATGGGCCTTGTGAAAGACACTGAATTGATGGGCCTTGTGAAAGACACTGAATTGATGGGCCTTGTGAAAGACACTAAATTGATGGGTCATATGAAAGAAAGGCTATATCCCCCAGCCACATTTTGCTAAGTGGATGGTCTCTACAGAAGGTGTAAACGGTACAGCCAAATGGTTACTTGCATAGTAGCAATATCAGAAACAGTGTCAATATAAATAAAATAATATACAGTTTGTACAAGAATAATATCAATAACGATATCAGTGATAGATGGTAGTTATATGTATACAATCAGGGGTAAAGTGGCTGAGCACACACATAAAACATGTAAAATAGTAGCAGCAACGTATGGCGTGTGTTAGGAGAGAGTCAGTTGAATAGAGGCACTGCAGATAGCGCTGATAACTGGTCCGTCTGAACCACGCATGAACAATGAATCTATATTCGGAGAGCCTGTTTCTGTCCTGCCCTTGACGTTGGTGCAGGGCATGTGATGTCCATAGCTTTTTCTTCGCAAAACTCCCTGATCTTCTCAAAAAGATACATTTGTCTAGCTATGTCCCGTCCAGGTGGTGCTTGTACAGGCAGACCATCTATGGGAGGAAGGATGTCAGCGTGGCGCTGCAGCTGAAACCAGGTCCTGACTGAGTCTGAACGCTCCTTAGCAACCACAGCATCGAAGCTGTAAAACAGGAAATAACAAAAATAATCATGTGAGATCAATAAAAGTAGTGCCAGTCATGTTGGAGGTCAATTAAATAATCCAAATGTGTTTATGATTTACATACCAAGTGTTGTCATCGATTCCGTGTAGAGACGCCACACTACTGCTTTAGTCACATGGGATGGCAGCAGCTTTACACCAAGGGTTTGTTTCCTGGGTGGCATCCTGGTAATGGCATTATCCTCTGCGTAGTTGTTGCAAGTCCTCATGCTTCAGGTGTAATCTGTGCATGCTTGGGCCAGCTCTCCTTTTGATGGGAGACAGACAATAGAAGCCTGTGTCTGCTGTTGACCAGAACATCATAGTGATTGAAGAGGGAAATAGAATTGTGTTGTTTTCCACTTTGTTTTTGTCTTTAAACGTTTGAATACATTTTCTTAACTGGTGGTGCCTTTGTGGGTGTACTGCTCTCTCTGCCATGTGGGTGTACTGCTCTCTCTGCCATGTGGGTGTACTGCTCTCTCTGCCATGTGCCATGTGGGTGTACTGCTCTCTCTGCCATGTGCCATGTGGGTGTACTGCTCTCTCTGCCATGTGCCATGTGGGTGTACTGCTCTCTCTGCCATGTGCCATGTGGCTGTACTGCTCTCTCTGCCATGTGCCATGTGGGTGTACTGCTCTCTCTGCCATGTGCCATGTGGGTGTACTGCTCTCTCTGCCATGTGGGTGTACTGCTCTCTCTGCCATGTGCCATGTGGGTGTACTGCTCTCTCTGCCATGTGCCATGTGGGTGTACTGCTCTCTCTGCCATGTGCCATGTGGGTGTACTGCTCTCTCTGCCATGTGCCATGTGGGTGTACTGCTCTCTCTGCCATGTGCCTTTGTGGGTGTACTGCTCTCTCTGCCATGTGCCATGTGGGTGTACTGCTCTCTCTGCCATGTGCCATGTGGGTGTACTGCTCTCTCTGCCATGTGCCATGTGGGTGTACTGCTCTCTCTGCCATGTGCCATGTGGGTGTACTGCTCTCTCTGCCATGTGCCTTTGTGGGTGTACTGCTCTCTCTGCCATGTGTGTTGACATGATGATTAGGTTGTGTGTGTTGGTGTCTATGGGAAGATGCTAAAATGTTTTTAATTATAAACCTGTTACCTACATCTAATACAAATATTGTATTCTGACACACTTTCAAATAGTGTATACAAGCTACCGATTATTATTATTTATTGATTTATTTATTTAATCTTTTTAACTAGGCAAGTCAGTTAAGAACAAATTCTTATTTACAATGACAGCCTACCCCGGCCAAACCCGGACAACGCTGGGCCAACTGTGCGCCGCCCTATGGGACTCCCAATCGCGGCCAGATGTGATGCGGCCTGAATTCAAACCAGGGGCTGCAGTGATGCAGTGCCTTAGACCGCTGGGCCACTCAGCTGTAAGGAGCTATAGATCCCATGACTTCCTCCCACACAAACCAAAGTATCACAGCATCTGCAGCCAAAGCCTTATACACCAAATGGAGTTGTTGCCCCCCTCCTCTCTCCATAGCCCCATCCCTCCATCCCTTCTTCCCCTATGGCCCCTGCAGTGTTGTTAATGAACTAACCCCCTACACACACACCTCTCTCTCTGACACACACAAAGACACATACGCACACACCTTTCCCTCCCACAAACACACACACTGGTGGCTCATGGTGTCACCTGAAGATAGTGGTGGGAGGTGAGGTACCTACACACACATCACGCCTATCATCATGCCAAACACATTACCAGGCCCATCTGGTGCCCTCTCTCTGCTCACCATGCCAGGCCTGAGTGGGGCATGGAGCACAGGGCACGGGCCGCCCCTCCAGGACAAGGTCATGTGTTGGCGTATGTTGCGTTTCACTGTCCTGCTCCTCCCTCAGGAGCTTGAACCCGGCCTGGCTATGTTTGTGTGTGTGTTTGTGTGCGTGTGTGAGTGAGTGAGTGTTTGTATGTGTGTGTGCATGTACCTGTTTTTGCGTGTGTGTGTGTGTGTGTGTGTGTGTGTGTGTGTGTGTGTGTGTGTGTGTTTATGGCCTGGCTCTTTCTGGGTCACAGACTGAGAGGTCCAGCTCAGACCTGCTGCTTGCCCATGACCTCACACTAGAGAGAGATGGATAAAGAGAGAGAGACTGCCACCAGTCTGACAGATGGGTTGGCATACCTGATAGAGGAAAGATGGCTGCCTGTATATGCTGCCTGGTGACCCCTCCAGGGCCATATCCGCCTATCTGTCTGTGTGAAAAATAAATTCCAAACCTTTCTGCTGCTGTGCTTTGGCCTCTCCAAGAGATCCTCTCAAAGACAGGTCATCTGATCAGGGTGCTGTATCTTTCCTCTGATGCTTTCTTCATAATACTCTCATCATATACCCTACTCCTTTCTCATGATTTGGTTGGGTCTAATTGTGAATTGTGTTGCTGTCCTGGGGCTCTGTGGAGTCTGTTTGTGTTTGTGAACAGAGCCCCAGGACCAGCTTGCTTAGGGGACCAGGTTCATATCTCTGTAGGTGATGGCTTTGTTTATGGAAGGTTTGAGAATCACTTTTAGGTGGTTGTAGAATTTAACAGCTCTTTTCTGGATTTTGATCATTAGCGGATATCGGCCTAATTCTGCTCTGCGTGCATTATTGGGTGTTTTACATTGTACGCGGAGGACATATGTTGCAGAATTCTGCATGCAGAGTCTCAATTTGTTCCCATTTTGTGAAATCTCGGTTGGTGAGTGGACCCCAGACCTCTCAACCATAAAGGGCAATGGGTTCTATAACTGATTAACCACCCCTCTCCTCCCCCCAGCCCGTACCCAGATACCTATTGGTATTCTGCCACCCCTACCCCTTGCTGAGCGGGCAGTGAGGTGTGGAGGACACCATACAGTCACTTCCAACCTCCCAACCCACTCCACAGGCTTCCTGTATCATTGTCCCCTTCATGTCCCCTTCTCTTGTCCTGGTCCCAACTCACTGATGAAGCGCTGACATTTTTTTTAACAATAAAGGAACACTTAACAACTTCCATGATCCTTTAATAGTTGCTGAATTTCCTTTAGACTTCAGTTTTACTCCTCAGTCCATGCAGCTTGGTTGGAGAGTGAGGTAGTGTCAGCGCTCCTTTCTCTTCTCTCTTCTCCCATCTTCCAACCCTTCTCCTAGATACAGAATAGTGTGGTGTGTTTGTTCTTTGCTGTTCCTGAACCACTCATCTTTCTTTGTGAACAAGCACAACACTCCATACTGAAAAACGGTCTATATCTTTAAACTCAGGCCTACAGATTTGCTTGGCATTGAATCAGAAGAGGATGCTAATCTGATAAATAATGAGTTTAGTATCAGTACTGATTAGCTGCTATAATGCTGTAATTGCCAGGTGTAACAAACCTGGGCTTCATCCCAAATTGTGCACTATTCCCTATTTAGTGCACTACTTTTGACCAGGGTGCATAGGCGGCCATTGGGAATACAACCATGGACTCTCTAAAAATAACATTTGACATGAAGTGTTTGAATTGATTCCTAAAGACTGTGTTTGCTGTTGATAAGAGATTATACTATTTCCTTCCTCCCTCTGTCACCGTATCCTCCCTCTCTTTATCCCCTCAATCCCCTTCTCTCTCTCTCTCTCTCTCTCTCTCTCTCTCTTTCTTTCTCCCTATCTCTCCCTCCCTCTCTATCTCTGTCTCAATCTTCCTTTTTCTCTCTCTGCCTCCCCCCATACCTCTCATGTTTGCACTAATCACTTAACCAGTCTTTCTCTGTTGCCAGACCTTGCTGTTCTGTGTGTGTGTTGATGCTTTAACCCCCATTAATGCACAGACTAGGTGTTAGCCAATAGGGCAACCTGGAGGGAACAAGAGAAGAAAATAATGAAAAGACAAGAAAAATAATGAAGTGTATCTGGGTTCAAGCCCCATGGCCCCACAACGCCACCATCAGGACAAAGTGTGTGTGTGCATGTGTGGACATGTACGTGCCTTCATGCGTGTGTGTGTGTGCATCAGCGTTTGTGTGTGTATCCACTCAACAGCTATATGTAATTGGCTTGGCTGTGTGGATTCCATTTCTTACCATGATTTGCATATGAGCATTTGTTATGAGCAAAGCAGGGAGCAAAAGTGCACCATTAAATATGTACAAGTTGACAAACTGTTGCAATGGGTAGACTTTCTACACAACATATTTATCTTCTCAATGGTCTAGAAGGGAGTAAGAACACCTACTAGGCATCTTGCCTCTGTTTTACCTTTGCCTCAAAATGAAATACATTGTTATTGATATTAATGGTGTTTTTATTTCATATATTATCTGATCTCACCTTAATTGTCCATTTAAGATTGACATAAACCATTTGTCAGGAGCAGAAAATGATGTGTTTGCCTGACCTCAGGATAAACAAGTTTAGCCTAACCTGCCTCTTCTGATTCCCAGGTCAAACTTAGTGTCAATACCACATCCTCCTCTCTCCCCTTCATTCTGGCAAATTACATTCTCCTTCCTCACCCAAGGTCAGCACCTCCCCCTTCCTCCCCCCTGCCCTCCCCGTCTCTGATCATCATCTATATTTCATTGACCTCCTTGGAAGGTGTTGGCTCGGCACACACACACACTCCATCTCTCACAGACACAGACCTGTGTGTGTGAAATGCCAGTAGGATTGGCTGTGGTGTGAATACTGATGGTGTTGATGGTGACTTGGCTAGTTAGAGAACCGTCCAATCCCAGTCTGGATTATTCCATCACACTGCCAGACGTTCTGTATAATTAAAATGGCAGCCATTTATTTTTCCAGCTAAATGGAAGGAGTGCAGTCTCATCCCTTTCACTAGGGTCGCATCCCAAATGGCACCATATGCCCTATTTAGTACACTACTTTGACCAGAGCCCTATTTGCCATTTGAGATGCAGTCTATGTTGTTTAGATGAGATGGGAGAGCTCTGCCAGCCTAGGTCTCTCTCCTCCCCTAGTGTATGTACGGCGGCTCTATCGTTTCTAGCGGTGGTTCTCTTCTTGTGTGGCTGGAGGAGAAGGGTATAATTGCTGTACGAAGCTAAAAATGAGTCTGCTTAGCTTTAACTTGGATGCATTTTACTGTCCATTGTCAAAGGAATTATATGAGCTTAAACTGCAATATCGAGACATGGTACACACTTTGCAAAAAATATAGCTATATTGTACAATGTATAAGGTTGAAAAGATAAAGATATGAAATGGATTTAATAAGGGAAACTGAGCATAAGCAACAAGAAAGGGTTGTTGTTGGCCTTCTAGGCAGAGTTGAAAGAAAAAGCCATATCTCAGACTGGCCAATAAAAAGCAAAGATTAAGTTGGGCAAAAGAACACAGGCACTGGACAGAGGAACTCTGCCTAGAAGGTCAGCATCCCGGAGTCGCCTCTTCCCTGTTGACGTTGAGGCTGGTGTTTTGCGGGTACTATCTAATGAATCTGCCAGTTGAGGACTTGTCTGTTTCTCAAACTAGACTCTCTAATGTACTTGTCCTCTTGCTCAGTTGTGCACCGGGGTCTCCCACTCCTCTTTCTATTCTGGTTAGCGCCAGTTTGCTCTGTTCTGTGAAGGAAGTAGTACACAGCGTTGTATGAGATCTTCAGTTTCTTGGCAATTTCTTGCATGGAATAGCCTCCATTTCTCAGAACAAGAATAGACTGACGAGTTTCAGAAGATACTCAACTAGTCTAAAGAAGGCCAGTTTTATTGATTCTTTAATCAGGACATCAGGTTTCAGCTGTGCTAACATATTTGCAAAATGGTTTTCTAATTATCAATTAGGCTTTTAAAATGATCAAGTTGGATTAGCTAACACAACATGCCATTGGAACACAGGAGTGATGGTTGCTGATAATGGGCCTCTGTACGCCTATGTAGATATTCCAGAAATGTGTAGTTTCCAGCTACAATAGTCATTTACAACATAACAATGTCTACACTGTATTTCTGATCAATTTGATGTTATTTTAATGGAAATTTCTAAGTGACCTCAAACTTTTGTACGATAGTGTACATAAGGACGGATGCACACACATGCAGGCATGCACGCACAAGTCTGTCCTCATGTGGACTTCATACACTGTGACTGCTAGACATCTAGACAGCAGAACAGAGTGGAATTTGACCATGATGCCATTTTCTTCCTTGAAAAGTCTTTGATTTATGTATTGTCCTTTTCACTGAAGCCTTGGTACCAAAGCATCAAAACAGCAGGTCTGAATACAAAGCACAGCATCTTTTCTGTAGTTCATGGGGTTCTCATGTTTGACTCTGGAGCTCTTAAGTCAGAACAGATGTAACTGTCTAATGGTAACATTCCTTTAAGCCATGGGCTGCTGCCCTTAATAATTATCCTGTCTGACCAGTCATATGGCTCTGGTCAAAAGTAGTGTACTATATAGTGTATACGTACATGGGTAACAGGGTATCAAAGTAGTGCGCTACATAGGGAATAGGGTGTCATTTCAGCCACTGCCATCAGTCCTATCTGTTCTATTATCATAGGATCAAGTGTCTAAATGGCCATTGTGTGCATTGATTTCTCATCCCTTTGAAGTAGACACGAAGGATAAATATTATGTGGATGAGAAGCATTATCAAGCCTGTTGTAATCAGTGATCATTGATCTCCTGCCTAGCTTCCACAAGTAATCTATTTTAAATACACTCTCAGCTGCCTGCACCACACACCCACCGAGCTCTCTGTTCTGTCCTCTCCCTTTGTAATGGTATTGGCAGGCGTCGAGAGAGAGAGTGAGAGAGAGTGAGAGAGAGAGTGAGTGAGTGAGTGAGTGAGTGAGTGAGTGAGTGAGTGAGTGAGTGAGTGAGTGAGTGAGTGAGTGAGTGAGTGAGTGAGTGAGAGAGAGAGAGAGAGAGAGAGAGAGAGAGAGAGAGAGAGAGAGAGAGAGAGAGAGAGAGAGAGAGAGAGAGAGAGAGAGAGAGAGAGAGAGAGAGAGAGAGAGAGAGAGAGAGAGAGAGAGAGAGAGAGAGAGAGAGAGAGAGAGAGAGAGAGAGAGAGGAGAAAGAGGCTGAAGCAGACAGAATAGGGTATTGTAATGGTATTGGCAGGCGTCGAGAGAGAGAGAGAGAGAGAGAGGAGAGAGTGAGGGGGAGAAAGAAAGAGGCAGAAGCAGACAGAATAGGGTATTGTAATGATATTGGCAGGCGTCGAGAGAGAGAGAGAGAGAGAAAATGATGTTGTTAATGTAGAATGGTAGTCTACCATCAAAAAATAGCATCGTATAACAGAGAGAGGGACTCACTTTATTATAGATGATTCATTTGTTCTGTAAGTGTTTGGTCTTAAAGGGTTGTGCGTGTGTATAAAATAAAGTAAGGAAGTGTCAGCGTGTTGTGAAATGGATTCTTAGAGCACACTGCCAGCCTAGGTATCTCTTCTCTCCTCACCTCTTCTTTTCTCTCCTCACCTCACCTCTCCTCTTCTCTCATTATTTCTTCTCTCCTCTTCTCCCCACCTCTCCTCACCTCTCCTCTCCTCACCTCACCTCTACTCACCTCTTCTCACCTCTCTCCTCACCTCCCCTCTTCTCCCTTCATCTCTCCTCACCTCTCCTCTCCTATTCTCTCCTCTTCTCACCTCTTCTCTCCTCTCCTCACCTCTCCTCCCCTCCCCTCACCTCTCCTCACCTCTCCTCTTCTCTTCAATTCTCACTCCCTCTTCACTCCTCTTCTCACCTCTTCTCTCCTCTCCTCTTCTCTCCTCTCCTCACCTCACCTCTCTTCTCTCCTCTTCTCTTCTCTCCTCACCTCTCTTCTCCTCCCCTCCCCTCACCTCTCTTCTCCTCCCCTCCCCTCAACTCCCCTCTTCACTCCTCTTCTCACCTCTTCTCTCCTCTTCTCTCCTCTCCTCTCCTCTCCTCACCTCACCTCTCCTCTTCTCCTCACCTCTCCTCTTCTCCTCACCTCTCCTCTTCTCCTCACCTCTCCTCTTCTCTCCTCACATATCCTCTCCTCTTCTCTCCTTACCTCACCTCTCCTCTACTCTCCTCACATATCCTCTCCTCTTCTCTCCTTACCTCTCTTCTCCTCACCTCTCCTCTACTCTCCTCACATATCCTCTTCTCTCCTGTCCTGTCCTCTCTTCTCACCTCTCCTCTTCTCTCCTCACATATCCACTTCTCTCCTCTCCTCTTCTCTCCTCACCTCTCTTCTCCTTACCTCTCCTCTTCTCTCCTCACCTCTCTTCTCCTTACCTCCTCTCCTCTCCTCACCTCACCTCTACTCACCTCTTCTCACCTCTCTCCTCACCTCCCCTCTTCTCCCTTCATCTCTCCTCACCTCTCCTCTCCTATTCTCTCCTCTTCTCACCTCTTCTCTCCTCACCTCTCCTCCCCTCACCTCTCCTCACCTCTCCACTTCTCTTCAATTCTCAACTCCCCCTCTTCACTCCTCTTCTCACCTCTTCTCTCCTCTCCTATTCTCTCCTCTCCTCACCTCACCTCTCTTCTCCTCACCTCTCCTCTTCTCTCCTCACCTCTCCTCTTCTCTCCTCACCTCTCCTCTTCTCTTTTCTCCTCACCTCTCTTCTCCTCCCCTCCCCTCACCTCTCTTCTCCTCCCCTCCCCTCAACTCACCTCTTCTCTCCTCTTCTCTCCTCTCCTCACCTCACCTCTCCTCTTCTCCTCACCTCTCCTCTTCTCTCCTCACATATCCTCTCCTCTTTTCTCTTTACCTCTCTTCTCCTCACCTCTCCTCTACTCTCCTCACATATCCTCTTCTCTCCTGTCCTGTCCTCTCTTCTCACCTCTCCTCTTCTCTCCTCACATATCCACTTCTCTCCTCTCCTCTTCTCTCCTCACCTCTCTTCTCCTTACCTCTACTCTTCTCTCCTCACCTCTCTTCTCCTTACCTCTTCTCTGCTCTCCTCTTCTCACCTCTCTTCTCCTCACCTCTTTTCTCCTTTCTCTCCTCCCCTCTCCTATACCCATCTCACCTCTCCTCTCCTCACCTCTTCTCTCCTCGCCTATTCTCTCCTCACCTCTTCTCTCCTATTCTCTCCTCTCCTCCCCTCTCCTATCCCCTTCTCAACTCTCCTCTCCTCTCTTTTTCTCACCTCTCCTCACCTAGTATATGTATGTGTTTATCACAACCCAGCATTAACCACAAACCCCCACACACACAGAGAGACACACACACATACACGCAGTCTTGTGTTCCTGTTCTTTGTTCCCACCTACCGTGTCCAGCTCATTGAGCAGCAATCAGATAAACCGACCAGGTGGGGGAAAACAAGCTAAGTGTCTGCACGTCCTCCACCGCTCAGCTCGGTCCCTCACTTCCAATCCTAAACACTTCACTCCCCATCTCCATCCCCACACACACACAAACACACACACACCCTATCATTGTGCTAGGTAATTAACATTCAAGCGTTGGCAAGCCATCCATTTTCCTTCCACTGCTTAATTGTCTTGAAAATTGAGGAGATTACTGAGAGAGAGAGCGATTTATGTACAAATAAGATTCTGTCAGGACCCATCAGCACGACTCACGCACACCGGCTGACTGCCACTGAACACACACACAATCACACACAGTTAGTCAGTGACACACACACACACACACAAACACATACAGTTTGTCAGTCACAGCCACACACCTACTCCCCCCGCTTACCACACTCAGAACCTATTCCTCTCTTCCTTTCTTCCTCTCTTCCTCTCTTCCTCCCATCCTCTCTTCCTCTCTTCCTCCCATCCTCTCTTATTCTCTACCTCTCTTCCTCTCCTCCTCCCATCCTCTCTTCCTCTCTTCCTCCCATCCTCTCTTCCTCTCTTCCCTCCCATCCTCTACCTCTTTTCTTCTCTTCCTCCCATCCTCTCTTCTTCTCTTCCTCTTTTCCTCCCATCCTCTCTTCCTCCCATCCTCTCTTCTTCTCTCCCTCTCTTCCTCTCGTCCTCCCATCCTCTCTTCCTCTCTTCCTCCCATCCTCTCTTCTTCTCTTCCTCTCTTCCTCCCATCCTCTCTTCCTCCCATCCTCTCTTCTTCTCTCCCTCTCTTCCTCTCCTCCTCCCATCCTCTCTTCCTCTCTTCCTCCCATCCTCTCTTCCTCTCCTCCTCCCATCCTCTCTTCCTCTCTTCCTCCCATCCTCTCTTCCTCTCTTCCTCCCATCCTCTGTACCTCTTTTCTTCTCTTCCTCCCATCCTCTCCCTCCCATCCTCTTCCTCTCTTCCTCCCATCCTCTTTTCCTCCCATCCTCTTCCTCTCTTCCTCCCATCCTCTCTTCCTCTCTTCCTCCCTTCCTCTTTACCTCTTTTCTTCTCTTCCTCCCATCCTCTTCCTCCCATCCTCTTCCTCTCTTCCTCCCGTCCTCTCTTCCTCCCATCCTCTCTTCTTCTCTACCTCTCTTCCTCTCCTCCTCCCATCCTCTCTTCCTCTCTTCCTCCCATCCTCTCTTCCTATCTTCCTCCCATCCTCTTTACCTCTTTTCCTCTCTTCCTCCCACCTCTCTTCCTCCCATCCTCTCTTCTTCTCTTCCTCTTTTCCTCTCATCCTCTCTTCCTCCCATCCTCTCTTCTTCTCTCCCTCTCTTCCTCTCGTCCTCCCATCCTCTCTTCCTCTCTTCCTCCCATCCTCTCTTCTTCTCTCTTCCTCCCATCCTCTCTTCCTCCCATCCTCTCTTCTTCTCT
Source organism: Oncorhynchus mykiss (assembly GCF_057628025.1). Classification (NCBI taxonomy): domain Eukaryota; kingdom Metazoa; phylum Chordata; class Actinopteri; order Salmoniformes; family Salmonidae; genus Oncorhynchus; species Oncorhynchus mykiss. Next base: position 71,867,383 of record NC_143024.1, read on the forward strand.
CCCTCTCTTCCTCTCCTCCTCCCATCCTCTCTTCTTCTCTTCCTCCCATCCTCTCTTCCTCTCCTCCTCCCATCCTCTCTTCCTCTCTTCCTCCCATCCTCTCTTCCTCTCTTCCTCCCATCCTCTTTACCTCTTTTCTTCTCTTCCTCCCATCCTCTTCCTCCCATCCTCTTCCTCTCTTCCTCCCATCCTCTCTTCCTCCCATCCTCTTCCTCTCTTCCTCCCATTCTCTCTTCCTCTCTTCCTCCCATCCTCTCTTCCTCCCATCCTCTTTTCCTCCCATCCTCTTCCTCTCTTCCTCCCATCCTCTCTTCCTCTCTTCCTTCCATCCTCTTTTCCTCTTTTCTTCTCTTCCTCCCATCCTCTTCCTCTCTTCCTCCCATCCTCTCTTCCTCCTCCAAAGAACACACAGAGAGTGAAGCAGTGTCTATATTTCGGATGGTTGTCTGTCTGTGTCAGAACAGATCCATTCCCTCTTCATTCCCACCTCTGTGTTTAGCCTTCCAAATCCACAGGTAATTCACTTTTAATGGACAATTATTGCTGAGCTATTCATCACACTGAAGCCAACCAGTGTTAAAGAGAGAGAATGGGAGAGAGAGGGAGAGGGGCAGAGAGAGAGGGGGAAAGGGAGAGTCAGAGAATGGTCTGTAGTGGATCGACAGCACAAACGAACAGAGGAAAGACAATCTGACAGCATGCTTTTCTTTCAGATGGCTGGGATGACTGGGTTCAAAGAAGGTTAGGATATAGCAGGGATTATCATGTGTGTGCGTGCATACGTACTTGCTTGCGTGCGTACCTATGTATGTGCATGTGTACGTGTGTGATCAAGCCTGTTTGAACCCGAACATTGTATCACAGCAGACATATCCCCCTATACGTGGCCTATCACTTCATTTCAATTTGGCGGAGAACATCAACACTAGTATTGGCCCGCTGTCTTTCTTTCCACACTGCTCTTCCTTGTCTCCTCTCTCTCTCTCTTGTTTTGTTTTCTCTCGCTCTCTTTCTCTCTCGTTCTTTCTCTCTCTTTCTTTCTCTTTCTCTCTCTCCTTCTCTCTATTTTCGCACAGCTCTCATTCCCCTTTCCCTGTTGTGCCTGCTTGGTATGGAAGCCCTGTCTGCACCTCCCCTTCAATACCCCTCTCCCCCGCTCCCCTGCTTAGAGACAGAGAGGGATGGTGAGAGAAAGAAACAGAGGGAGAGCGAGAGAGAAAGTGTGAGAAAGAAAAGAAAGAGGGTGAAAAAGAGAGGGGCGTGAGGGAGACAGCAGGGTGTGTCTTCTTCTTTCTCCCACTCAAATGAGCCCGGTGTGGTGACAGCCTTACCACTGGAATCTCACCTCTTATACCACCTCCCCCCTCCTCAGCCCCCAGTCTACCCATTCCAACCTAAATCCAATTTGTTATGGTTTCAAATAAGGCCTGTTCTCTGTTTGCTCACTGTTTGTCCCCAACGTGCTTTCTCTTACTCTGAGGCCAACTTAAATAGTTGAATTTGCTTTTCTTATTCTTCAGAGGCTGGGGCAATCTTGTAGCGATATACAATGGGGACTACAGTTCTATAGCGCAGGCGATATTTGTTCAGACACTGCTGTTACTTTGGCATTGAATGCCCTTCCATTGATATGTGTGTGCATTTTGCTCTGCCATCAGATGCAGGATACTCACTTTGTGTGAGCTGCTCAAGTTCTTGAGTAGCTTTTTTGTTCTTCTCTACTTTGAACTTCAGTCTACAGTACTTTTTTTTAGGTTAAACACTGCAGCTCACATACAGCTTTATTAGAAGGTGTTGCTTGGTTCAGCGACTCCTGACCTCAAGTGTCGTAAGGAAATAGAAGAAGTGCTATTGTACAACAGTAGCAGTGTTGCCATGTATAGGGTCTCTGCTACACACTCCCTCCATACACACGTTAATCAATTACCCGTATTGTTCGCTCTTCCACAAAATCAATTCCAGGAGTTTTATCACACAGATAGGTGCTTCTGCACCAAGAAATGTTATCAGGGAAAGAAAGACTCTATGTCGGGCCTTATCGCTGCAAGCTATCTATTCATTAAAGGGTGGTGACTCAAGTTGTTATTTTTTAATTGTTTAGTAAAAAAGTATAACACTTTGCCGAGCCCCAATACACTGTTATGAAATGGATTCTCCTTCTGAAGAGTCAAATCAATTATGATAGTTGATTAAAGTTTTGCATAGCTGATGATATTGGTGATATAGTTTTGTGCCCAAAAGATTAGTGATGGGTCGTTCGCGAACGAGTCGGCTCTAAGAGGTGAACGTTGGGAGCGAGCCGGCTCGCATATCAGAAGAGCTGAATCTATTTATAAAAAGATATGAATAATCCAAAGATTTAAATGAATAGAATTAACTAATTCAAAGAACGAAATAATAATAATAATAATATAGGCCTAAATGCTCAATTGCACACACATTCTGTCTGCTCATACTAACAGCCTCACCTGTTGTTCCTGTCAACCAATGAACCAAAGATGCATGAAGGAGGGCCGAGCCAACTCACTCACAGTCACACACTTAGCAGCTGAGTAGAGAGAGGAAGGACAGCTGTGAAAACAACATCTGGAAAATGAGTCGGAAGCACAGTAACATTTGGATGCATTATAATAATGTAGACAATGTTAGAGCACAGTGTAGAATTTGTCAAAACAAAATCTCATATAAAGCCGGTTCTACGCACAACCTACACCGGCATGTGCCAACTGTGCACCCAACTGTGAAGCTAGCTGTAGCGGACCTTCGAGAAACTAGCAGGCCTGCTAGTGATAGTGGTGGAGCCAGCACCTCCACACGTGGAGATGTATGCACTCATTCAAGTAGGCCTACTCCGCAACCCACAGCAACACATTCTTCTATGGACCAGTTTATGTCAAAGTCTATGTCTGTAGCAAAACAAGGTCAAATTGATATTGAATTGGCTAAAATGATTTCCACCGATTTCCAGCCATTTTCGATTGTGGAGGACAGAGGTTTTTTAGAAATTATAGCAATAGACTAAATCCAATGTACACAATTCCAAGCAGGAAACACTTTCAAAATCACTTATTCCACAACTGTATGAGAGCACACAGGCTTCAGTGCGGGAAAGAGTCCATAAAGCTACTGCAGTTTGCCTTACCACTGACTGCTGGACATCAAGGGTAACCACTTCTTACATGTCGGTTACATGTCACTGCATTGAAGATTTTTCGATGTCTAGCTGTTGTCATGACGTTGGCCTGGGGGTAGGTTTATGACAGTCATAAATATCTCTTCCCCCCTTTTTCCTCTCTCTACCCTACTGATGTTACACTTGCAAACACCTTGGTTAACATAGAGATTCTGGGAACATCAGAAGGTGGGGGGAAATGAACTATATTCTGGTAATCCGACCAATTGAACATATGCGGTGGTACTTAATGAATATGATGTCAGTTCGATTGTCATCTGAGACATTCTCATCAATGATAAGATGACATAAACTCCAACATTAGCGTGAGCTTTGGTTGCGAATGGTATGAACTTTGAACTCTTATTCACTACAGAAGTGATACCTCCTAGCCGTTGAGTTAGCAACAGCATTGGCAAACGAGGGTTAGGAAGGAACAGACAGAGTATCCCATCTATCACACAACGACGTTACTACAACGTATCCAATTGACCACCAGAGACATTCTTTAAAGGACAAAGGACTCGGTTGGGCAACACGACCTTCCATCTACCACCAACCTACCGAAGCGCAGCTCAGAGTAAATATTTATTGCATTTTTCTTTTCCAAATGGGCGGTAATTTAGAATGCATAAGATATTGTATTTACGATAGCACAGCTTCGCCCATTTTTCCTCAGTCTTCCCGCTCTTTCACTCAAACCCAGCCCCTTTTCTTTTGTGTAACAAGCTGTCATATCTGTTCCGCCTGCCAGGGACGTTTTCCTTTATGACGTAATGTGTAATCAAGTTATGATTAACTATGTGTATGTGTAATTCTGTCTGATTAGTTAGGTATTTAGTAAATAAATAATTAAACCCAATTTTGTATTGCTGATTCAACTTGTTAGCCAGGGTTCGTGCAGATAACCAAGAATTTACAACTTTCAGATGAGACAGAATTAAGGTGACAATGAATATTGACTGCTATTGATGTAAAATATTACTAGGTCTTTAAGAGTTTATTCGGAAGATAACAGCTCTATAAATATTATTTCGTGGTGCCTCGACTCTCTAGTTAATTACATTTACATGATTAGCTCAATCAGGTAATATTAATTACGGAGAAAGGATTTTATAGAATAGTATGTCATATCACTTAATCCGGCATAGCCAAAGACACAACACTGTCTTCTGGACTGCTTTGAGTTCAGTGACAGGCACACCTCAGAGAACTTCCACAGGAGCACAGTAGGTGCTGAAAAACTAAAGTCTACACAACGCCAGATGGGGATGGCTGAGCAGAGGCCTAAACAAGACTGCACTACAAGTTGGAATTCAACATTTTATATGTTGAAGCTGTTTCTTGAGTCAAAAGATGCCATCATCTCTACCTTGGCCATTGTCAATGCACCTGTTGATGCTCTGACCCAAGAGGAATGGGAGGTGGTGGAGGAGGTGTGCAGAGTCCTGGAACCCGTTGAGCAGGTCACTGTGGAGATCAGTGGAGAGAGGTACAATAAGCAGTTATTACTACATCATTATTACTACATCATCATTATTATCCAGTATAATTTACAGTTGAAGTCGGAAGTTTACATACACCTTAGCCAAATACATTTAAACTCAGTTTTTCACAGTTCCTGACATCCTCGTAGAAATTCCCTGTCTTAGGTCAGTTAGGATCACCACTTAATTTTAAAGTGAAATGTCAGAATAATAGTAGAGATAATTATTTATTTCAGCTTTTATTTCTTTCATCACATTCCCAGTGGGTCAGAAGTTTACATACACTCAATTAGTATTTGGTGGCATTGCCTTTAAATTGTTTAACTTGGGTCAAACGCTTCGGGTAAATTTCCACAAGCTTACCACAATGAGTTGGATGTATTTTGGCCCATTCCTCCTGACAGAGCTGGTGTAACTGAGTCAGGTATATAGGCCTCCTTGCTTACACACACTTTTTCAGTTCTGCCCACAAATGTTCTATGGGATGGAGGTCAGGGCTTTGTGATGGCAACCTCAATAGCTTGACTTTGTTGTCCTTAAGCCATTTTACTACAACTTTGGAAGTATGCTTGGGGTCATTTTCCATTTGGAAGACCCATTTGCGACCAAGCTTTAACTTCCTGACTGATGTCTTGAGATGTTGCGTCAATATACCCACATAATTTCCCTACCTGATGAAGCCATCTATTTTGTGAAGTTCACCAGTCCCTCCTGCAGCAAAGCACCCCCACAACATGATGTTGCCCACCCCATTGCCTCACGGTTGGGATGGTGTTCTTCGGCTTGCAAGCCTCCCCCTTTTTCTTTCAAACATAACGATAGTCGTTATGGTCAAACAGTTCTATTTTTGTTTTATCAGACCAGAGGACATTTCTCCAAAAAGTACCATGTGCAGTTGCAAACCGTAGTCTGGCTTTTTTTATGGCGGTTTTGGAGCAGTGGCTTCTTCCTTGCTGAGTGGCCTTTCAGGTTATGTCAATATAGGACTTGTTTTACTGTCGATATAGATATGTTTGTACCTGTTTCCTCCAGCATCTTCACAAGATCCTTTGCTGTTGTTCTGGGATTGATTTGCACTTTTTGCACCAAAGTACGTTCATCTCTAGGAGACAGAACACGTCTCCTTCCTGATCGGTATTATGGCCGCGTGGTCCCATGGTGTTTATACTTGTGTACTATTGTTTGTACAGATGAACGTGGTACCTTCAGGACGAACCAGACTTGTGGAGGTCTATAATTTTTTTCTGAGGTCTTGGCTGATTTCTTTTGATTTTCCCATGATGTCAAACAAAGAGGCACTGAGTTTGAAGGTAGGCCTTGAAATACATCCACAGGTACGCCTCCAATTGGCTCAAATTATGTCAATTAGCCTATCGGAAGCTTCTAAAGCCATGGCATAATTTTCCGGAATTTTCCAAGGCACAATCAACTTAGTGTATGTGAACTTCTGACCCACTGGAATTGTGTTGCAGTGAATTATAAGTGAAATAATCTGTCTGTAAACAATTGTTGGAAAAATTACTTGTGTCATGCACAAAGTAGATGTCCTGACCGACTTGCCAAAACTATAGTTTGTTAACAAGAAATTTGTGGATTGGTTGAAAATCGAGTTATAATGACTCCAACCTAAGTGTATGTAAACTTCCGACTTCAACTGTATGAGCAGTAGATGAGAATGTAGTATCAGTTGACAAAACATTAACCTGAACTAATGTTACTGATCTCTCTCTTAAGGGTCTGCAGCGAATCACAGCCAGCTGTCAGAGAGAAGCAAATGTAAACACAGGACATGCGACAGAGTTGATGGACACCCTATGTTCATCAATGGACAGAAAGTTCTACAGAATGGAACATAATCACGTGCTGTCAGCAACCACTGCACTTGATCCCAGGTTTAAGAACTTAGCCTTCAGTGATGCCAGAGCGATTGATGAAGCTCTTAAAAGAATAACCTCAGCAGCAGGGAGGAACAGCCCCAGCAGTCAGCTGGCTCAGGCACCAGGGCAACAGGAAGAAGAGGGATCAGATGGAGCAGAAGCACCAGCAGTAGTGCCACAAACATCTGCTGTCTGGATGCTTTTTGACGAGAGAGCAACTGGGGATGCAGCACGGAGGAATCCCTCAGCAGATGCCATAATGGAGGTCCGATCCTATTTGGAGGATCCTCTGAGCTAGTGGAAGAACAAGGCCTTTGTCTACTCACGGCTTACTAAAGTCATGACAGGGAGACTCTGCATACTGGCCACATCCGTTCCCTCTGAGAGGGTCTTCTCAATAATGGGACAAATAATTACTGAGAGAAGAAACCACATCAGCCCCTCGAAAGTGAGGCAGCTTGTATTTCAGAATGCAAATCTCTCCTAAAATAAAAATATGGTCAGCATTGGTGTGTTCTGCTGGTTATAACATGGCAATAAAGAAGAGAGAGAAAAGAGGGACCAGTTTAATGTTTTAAGTGGGATGCTGCAGTTTTTCACATTGTTATTTATTTCTCTTTGGTATGGTGCAATATTATATTATTATGTTGTTCAGATTGTATTAGTTTTCAATTGTTACATTTATATGCACTTTGTTCATATACATTAAAAAGTGGTACTTTAAATGCAAATGTTTAATAGCATTCTTTTTCATAACAAACCAATGCATTTTTAAATACATTGTGGTTAAGGTAGAGTATGATTCCATTGAATCATATTATTAGAATTGTTTTAACACCAATCATAGTCAAACTATCGCAAACTGTTTGACTTGAAAAAATACAAAACATATATTTTTTTAAAGAGCCGTTTGGGAGCCAAAAGAGCCGGCTCACTGAAAAGAGCCGGCTCACTGAAAAGAGCCGGCTCACTGAAAAGAGCCGGCTCACTGAAAAGAGCCGGCTCACTGAAAAGAGCCGGCTCACTGAAAAGAGCCGGCTCACTGAAAAGAGCCGGCTCACTGAAAATAGCCAGGAATACCCATCACTACAAAAAGAGATGTGATGTTGTAGTTCATGATGATGATGATCATGATGATGATACCAGCCATGAAGATGATGGTGGTAATGATGAAGATGATGATGATGTTGCTGCTGCTGATAATGATGACGACAATGGCGATATTGATGACAATGTTTCTTCACTGTTCAGTAACAGTGTGTGTTGGTATGTTTCTTGCAGGGTATGATGTATCTGGAAGAGCGGAGACTGGTGCACAGGGACTTGGCTGCCCGTAACGTGCTGGTCAAGTCCCCCAACCACATCAAGATCACTGACTTTGGTCTGGCTCGGTTGCTGGACGTCAATGAGAAGGAGTACAACGCTGACGGAGGCAAGGTAAGCATGGCCCGGAAATACTTAGAGAAAAAGAGAATCTATGTCTGCCTACTGTTTTGCTGCTCCAATAATGTTCTCTGTTTTGCTGCTCCTCTGTCTGTTCTCTGTCCCTGTATTCTTCTAGATGTGTGTATTCTCTATACCGTAGTGCAGGGATGAGTAACTTTGATGGGGGTGGTGGCCACAAGAAATGTGAACTCCATGAAAATAGCTTTTTGAGAACGTTTGAGAGGGTCAAAGATCACACCCGAAAGCATGCTAACATCTCACCATTGCCAATAACAGGGGAGGCTAGCATGTCTGGTTTTCTGGAGGTCAAGCCTAGTTCTGGACTAAACATTACATGGAGACTCTAATGAGCATGGTCTTTAGTTCAGAACTTACAGGTGTAGCATCTTCATTTTATTGCTGAGAATATTCCTGCTGTTGCAAACTGCCTCAAATTAAGATCCTTCATCTGTAATCAGCCCATGATGTCCAATTCTGGCCATACATATTTCTTAATTATGTATTTTTCTCTTGTGACACTTCCTGTTTTACCAGTGCCAACGATCCATTTAGAGGAAGAGCAAACTGTTATACAGCAGTGTTCCGATCCAAATTAGTCTGAAAAGGGACTAAAAGTCACCCAATATTTGTTTACGTGATCCATTTGGCATCAACTTAACCTTCACTAAACTGTTTGTGTGCCATTTGCTAATATCCTGTAAGTATTACGTCAACAAGGCAGTTATTGTGGATATTTACCATTAATTTATATTGGGCACAAAATAATCTGAAACACAATCAAAACAAACTGAAAATGCATCCAACAAGTTTGTAGAGTCACAAGCTTGATGTAGTCATTGCGTGCTAGGAATATGCAACCAAATACAACACTTTTGATTACTTTAAATAAAAATGTTTAGGGGTGTCAATAATTTTTACTGCTACCTTTTTGAGAAAATAAAAATAGTACTTGTTAAACAACACTTATTTCTCTGAGCAACTGTATTAGTATAAAATAAAATAATTTCCCAATTCTTGAGGGCACACAATATATTTGAATTATTTATTTTATATAGTCATTATTGCTCATCTTTATCAAGGGTGTCAATACTTTCAGAACCCACTGTATCTGTCTCCATAACTACAGATGCCAATCAAGTGGATGGCCTTGGAGTGTATCCACTACAGGAAGTTTACACACCAGAGTGATGTCTGGAGCTACGGTAAGACTGGACACTCACATCAATCAATCAATGTGTCTTAATTCTGTCTTTTTTATACGGTAATGTGAATGCTCTGGTGAAATCTTACAATTTGTATCTATTATATTCTATTATAACTTTACACCTCTTCTCAGGGGTGACCATTTGGGAATTGATGACATTTGGGGGGAAGCCCTATGATGGCATCCCGACCCGGGACATCCCAGACCTGCTGGAGAAAGGAGAGCGTCTTCCCCAACCTCCCATCTGCACCATAGATGTATACATGGTCATGGTCAAATGTAAGCTACCCTGTATAACTTCTTTCTCTCTCTCTCTCTCTTCTCTCTCACACGCACACATTCCCACATGACCGTGCTGCTCTGACCCCAGCAGTATAGGGTAGAGTCCCAGACGGCACTATGCCCCCATGTCCAGCACACGCCCTGTCCATGCAGAGAGCACTACCCTGGTGTTTCCTGGCTGTACTGTGCCGCTTCTCTGGCCCCTCTCTCCTCTGGCTGTGGCCCCTCCCTCACACATTGGGCCTAGGGTGTCACTGACTGACCAACTGCCTCTGTCACCTTCCTCCATGATCCTGTACCCAATGCCCCTGCTCATTAAACCAGACTGCCAGGACAGGATTAGGGGAGGTCACTATGTCTCTCTTTCTCTTCCTCTCCTTTACTCTTTCAATCTGGTAGAGTAGCACAGAGGACACACAAGTGATTGCTTTGGTGCGGTATTGGTTGCGTGTCTGTGGAACTTGGCAGATGAACACACTAACATGGCTGTGCAGGTTTTGAGAAAAGGACATTTGATAATCAGAAAAATTAACTTTTTTAAAAATCAACCATATAATTCAAATCTAACACAAAAGTATGACAAGATCTGTAACCTACATACGGAAGCCCAGCTTAACCAGCACACTGGGACATCCTCCTTCAGTATACCTTATCCATGGCTCTATATCTAAAGCTCTCCCTGTGTGTTTTCCAGGTTGGATGATAGATGCAGACAGCAGGCCCAAGTTCAAGGAGCTAGCTGCAGAGTTCTGTAGGATGGCCCGGGACCCTCAGCGTTATCTGGTCATCCAGGTGAGTTACCTTACCGTACCTTACCTTCCCCTCGAACACCCCTCCTTATCCTGGGGAGTAGAGTGAATGACCAGGATAGTTTGTGTCGTCATCTGGGATTCAAAGGCACATCTTGTTGATATATGTTTTGCAAACCAAAATAAATGACATTCTAAGTGTACGAGGAGTAATTGGTCTCTCTCTCTCTCCCTCCCCCTCCAGGGGGATGACCGTATGAAGCTGCCCAGCCCCAACGACAGTAAGTTCTTCCAGAGCCTGCTGGATGAGGAGGAGCTGGAGGATCTGATGGATGCTGAGGAGTACCTGGTTCCTCACGCCTTTAATATCCCACCGCTGGCGTACACACCCAGGACACGTGTTGACTCCAACAGGGTAAAGCTCTCCTCTCCCCTCTTCTTCTCCCCTCTTCTTCTCTCTTCTCCCCTCTTCTCCTCTCCTCTCCCCACTTCTCTCCTCTCCCCTCTTCTCTCTCCTCTCCTCTCCTCCTCTCTTCTCTTATCTCTGCTGGCCTACCCACACATCAACTCTAACAGGGTGAATCCCTGTACACAGAATGCCCCTCTCAGAGGGCATTCTATTATTTTTCATTATATTACATTTTATTATATTCTATCTTATTCTATTGTATTCCATTCTATTCTATTATTTTCTATTCTATCCTACTCTATTCAACATGCTAGCTTTTCCCCTAACCTCTTCCTTCCCTAGAAGCCTGGCTACAAAGTGCTCTCTGATATTTAAATACCAGTCTTATTCAACCGTAGACAAAGGGCACGCTGAGCTATACATTTTGAAATGATTTGAACTTTTCACAGAACTCCATAATTTATCCCGGATCCCCTTCATGATAAACTCCATTAAATTATATCTTAAAAGCATTTATTCTAATGAATGTCTGTTTCAATATATTGTGTTTGATTTCCCATGTGGGTTTCACTCATCTGTGGCACTGAAATTCACTTCTCAGGTTGTAACTGCAGTGTAAATTATCACAACATACAGTACATACATAGGCAGATTTGGCAAGAAAAAGCATGCTAACCCTTTGGAATTACCTGGATTTCTGCATAAATTGGTCATCAAATTTGATCTGATCTTCATCTACATCTCAACAATAGACAAAAACAGTGTGCTTAAAATATTAACACACAAATTATTGTATTTGTATTGTCTATATTGAATACATAATTTAAACATTCACAGTGTAGGTTGGAAAAAGTATGTGAACCACTAGGTTAATGACTTCTCCAAAAGCTAATTGGAGTCAGGAGTCAGCTAACCTGGAGTCCAATCGATGAGACGAGATTGGAGATGTTGGTTAGAGCTGCCATGCTGAGTTGGCTATTCACAAGAAGCATTGCCTGATGTGAACCATGCCTCGAACAAAAGAGATCTCAGAAGACCTAAGATAAAAAAAATTATAGACTCGTATAAAGCTGGAAAGGGTTACAAAAGTATCTCTAAAGGCCTTGATGTTCATCAGTCCACGGTAAGACCAATTGTCTATAAATGGAGAAAGTTCTGCATTGTTGCTACTCTCTCTAGGAGTGGACGTCCTGCAAAGATCACTGCAAGAGCATAGCGCAGAATGCTCAATGAGATTAAGAAGAATCATAGAGTGCCAGCTAAAGACTTACAGAAATCTCTGGTACATGCTAACATCTCTGTTGACGAGTTTACGATACGTAAAACACTAAACAAGAATTGTGATCATGGGAGGACACCGCGGAAGAAGCCACTGCTGTCCAAAAAAACATTGCTGAAGTTTGCAAAAGTGCACCTGGATGTTGTTCCATGTTCCACAGCAAAACAAACAAAACTACAGTTGAGTTGTTTGGAAGGAACACACAACACAACATCAAAACCTCATCCCAACTGTAAAGTATGGCGGAGGGAGCATCATGGTTTGGGGCTGCTTTGCTGCTTGATGGAAATATGTTTATCAAGACATTTGCAGGAGAATGTTAGGCTATCTGTCCACCAAATGAAGCTCAACAGAAGTTGGATGATGCAACAGGACAACGACCCAAAACAAAGAAGTAAATCAACAACAGAAGAAAATATGCCTTCTGGAGCGGCCCAGTCGAGAGTCCTGACCTCAACCCGATTGAGATGCTATGGCATGATGTCATGAGAGCAGTTCACACCAGACATCCCAAGAATATTGCTGAACTGTAACAATTTTGTAAAGAGGAATGGTCCAAAATTCCTCCTGACCATTGTGCAGGTCTGATCCGCAACTACAGAAAACATTTGGTTGAGGTTATTGCTGCCAAGGGAGGCTCAACCAGTTATTAAATCCAAGGGTTCACATACTATTTCCACCCTGTACTGTGAATATTTACACAGTGTGTTCAATAAAGACATGAAAACGAATAATTGTTTGTTGTTAGTTTATGTAGACTGTTTGTCTATTGTTGTGACCTAGAAGAAGATCAGATCAAATTTTATGACCAATTCATGCAGAAATCCAGGTATTTCCAAAGGGTTCACATCATTTTTCTTGCCACTATGCTCTAGGGCTACTTAAAACCAAGAGCTACAGTATTTAGTGTGTTGATATGGGGGATAGAAAAGATGAGGAAAGAGGAGGTGAGGAGTTGTCAGAGGAGGAGTAGTTATAGGCTGAAGGCTACACAGCGTGAGGTCTCGAGTCTGTTCTCGTGAGAGGAGGAAGAAAGGAAAATTAGAGGAGGTGATGGGAGAAGGAAGAGAGGAGGAGCCTTACAGAAAAATAATATGTACATGTATGAACTTATATGTAAATTACAGATAACCATATACAGTGCATTCGGGAAGTATTCAGACCCCTTCCCTTTTTCCACATTTTGTTATGTTACAGCCTTATTCTAAAATATATATATTTTTAAATGTTCCCCATCAAACTACACACAATACCCTATACTGACAAAGCGAAAACATTTTTGCAAAGGTTTTTATTTTTTTAAGTATTCAGACCTTTGCTATGAGACTCGCCAATTAAGCTCAGGTGCATCCTGTTTCCATTGATCATCCTTGAGATGTTTCTACAGATTGATTGGAGTCCACCCGTGGTAAATTCAATTGATTAGACATGATTTGGAAAGGCACACACCTGTCTATATAAGGTCCCACAGTTGACAGTGAAAGTCAGAGCAAAAACTAAGCCATGGGGTCGAAGGAATTCTCTGTCGAGCGCCGAGACATGATTGTGTCGAGGCACAGATCTGGGGAAGGGTACTAAAAAATTTCTGCAGCATTGAAGGTCCCCAAGAACACAGTGACTTCCATCATTCTTAAATGTAAGAAGTTTGGAACCACCAAGACTCTTCCTAGAGCTGGCCGCCCAGCCAAACTGATCAATCGGGGGAGAAGGGCTTTGGTCAGGGAGGTGACCAAGAACGTCATGGCCACTCTGAAAGAGCTCCAAAGTTCCTATGTGGAGATGGAGGAAACCATAGGACAAGGAAGGACAACCATCTCTGCATGCACTCCACCAATCAGGCTTTTATGGTAAAGTAGCCAGATGGAAGCCACTCCTCAGTAAAAGGTACATGACAGCAAGCTTGGAGTTTGCCAAAAGGCACATCCAGGACTCAGACCATGAGAAACAAGAGTATCTGGTCTGATGAAACCAAGGTTGAAATCTTTGGCCTGAATGCCAAGCATCACATCTGGAGGAAACCAGGCACCATCCCTACAGTGAAGCATGGTGGTGGCAGCATCATGCTGTGGGGATGTTTTTCAGCTGCAGGGACTCGGAAACTAGCCAGGATTGAGGGAAAGATGAACAGAGCAGCAAAATACAGAGAGATCCTTGATGAAAACATGCTCCAAAGTGCTCATGACCTCAGACTGGGGCGAAGGTTCACCTTCCAAAAGGACAATGACCCTAAGCACACAGCCAAGACAACGCAGGAGGGGTTTTGGGTCAAGTCTCTGAATGTCCTTGAGCGGCCCAGCCAAAGTCCAAACTTGAACCCCATCGAACATCTCTGGAGAGACCCGAAAATAGCTGTGCAGCGACACTCCCCATCCAACCTGACAACCTCTTGAGAGGATCTGCAGAGAAGAATGGGAGAAACTCCACAAATACATGTGTGGCAAGCTTGTAACGTCATACCCAAGAAGAATCGCTGTAATCGCTACCAAAAGTGCTTCAACAAAGTACTGAGTAAAGGGTCTGAATACTTATGTAAATGTCATATTTCAGTTTAGAATTTTTAATACATTTGTTAAAATTTCTAAAAACCTGTTTTTGCGTGTAGATTGATGAAGAGGAAAAAAAATCATTCATTTTAGAATAATGGAAAATGTAACAAAATGTGGAAAAAGTAAAGGGGTCTGAATTCTTTCCGGATGCACTGTACATATATATATATATATATGTTTACGTTTTATATGTACATATACACATATATGTTAAAAAAAAATGTATGTTCAGTACCAGTAAAAAGTTTGGACACACCTACTCATTCTAGGGTTTTTCTTTATTTTTACTATTTTCTACATTGTAGAAAGTAGTGAATACATCAAAACTATGAAATAGCACATATTTAATCATGTAGTAACCAAAAAAAGTGTTAAACAAATATATTTGAGATTCTTCAAAGTAGCCACCCTTTGCCTTGATGACAGCTTTGCACACTCTTGGCATTATCTCAACTAGCTTCTTCTGGAATGGTTTTACAACAGTCTAGAAGGAGATCCCACATGTGCTGAGCAAAAGTTGTCTGCTTTTCCTTCACTCTGCGGTCCAACTCGTGCCAAACCATCTCAATTGGGTTGAGGTCGGGTGATGGTGGAGGACAGGTCATCTGATGCAGCACTCCATCACTCTACTTCTTGATCAAATAGTTACATTTGGTCAAATTTGACAGCATGCTGTGGTAGCTAGTAAAATATATTACAAAATATATTTCATAAAATGTTGATATATGTTGGCATGTATTTTAATGAATGGAAAATGTTGCTTTTGACCTGACAAAGTTCAGCACAAAATCATAATAGAATGCTGTGGTATACTTTGAAAAGTTTGAATGAATGACTCATAACTGACAACTTAAAGGGTGCTTTCAATAATCAATCAAATTCAATCAAATTTATTTTATATAGCCCTTCGTACATCAGCTGATATCTCAAAGTGCTGTACAGAAACCCAGCCTAAAACCCCAAACAGCAAGCAATGCAGGTGAAGAAACAATAATCTTGTTTTTTTGCTCAAATAACTTGGTCCATTGTTGAATTGTGGCATGGGAGTCACTGGAAGGTCGCATCTGAAACACACAATATAATGTACAAATTACCTACAATGTATGTGCACTTAACGTATGTATTTTGCCTTGGAATATCAAAGTTATACTTACAATGCAGCTTCCTTCACCTGCAGTGTCCATTTTCAGACTCACAAGTTGACAGTTAACCTGTGTATAATGCAGAAACAGAGTCAGTGAAAACATTCCACACAAGATGAAGAATAAATAAATGGTTTAATGTTCATGAACACATTTTAACTTCATTGAGGACTAGCTAGCTAAGTGATACAAAATACTACTTACATTGGCAGGGGTCTGTCCATAGGCAGCTGAGGCTCCCAATTCGAGCTAGCCAATTCTATCAGAGACACCCGGGTCACTAAAGCTTGCTAAATTAGCAAGCAAGCAACACATTGCTTGGCTAGCCAAGAACATTTAACAATAGCTTTGGCAATTAAAGTATTGTATATCTAATACATACATGACATTAACTCCACTGAACTCTACTCAACTTTAATTTTCAAAACAATTTTTACCTCAGTGAGTCACACTGCACATTGGTGGCAAGCTAAAAAAAAGGAGCTAGCTAGCTAGGTAGGTAGTTATGTTATGTTATGTTAGTAAGCTTGATTAAATCTCTTGCTTGCAGTTGAATAAATGATCTTCGTCTGTCACTCACCAGGTTAAAAACATATTTTAAACCAATGTTATGAATGTATAATCAAGAAAATGCCATTATCCATGAGAAAGCTTTTTGGTGGTGACAGCTGCTCTTTTCCTTCTCAAAATTGGGCTGCTCTGTCAGTTGAAGGCCTGGCTGGGGCTGTGGCTTGGGAACATTTCAAATTGTGATTGACAGCTCAGTAAAATATAGTTTAAAATATATTTACACATATGTTCTATGTTCATGTGTCTTTTTGAACTAATCACCTCATTTATTTGTACTATGCTTCATAAGTGGCAGGTAGGCTACAGAGAGGAGAAGTGTTTGTGAGAAAGTAACTATAGGGTTGAGGGTACACAGCGTGAGAGAGAGTCTGTTTTCCTCAGTGAGTGCTGACTACACACATGCAGACCACCGCTGAGACTGAGAGATCAGGTGGGGAAGGAGGGTGATGGAGGGTAGAGACCATTCACCCACAGGAGGGGGAAGGATGGGGGGAGATTGCAGGAAGAGAGGGTAGGAGAGAGAATGAGGGAGGAGGGAAGAAGAGGGACGAGAAAGTTCACAGAGGGGACTCTCCTCCCTTGAACGAATACTCTTGAACACTCCCTTAAACCAAGTACCAACACACAGGAGTCTGTATTAAACGTATTTGTCCCTGTGTGTCTCTCTCTACGGAACCATTTTGTGTACCAGGCGTTACCTGTACCACAGCGGTGTATACTGTATATGAAAACCTCTCTCTTCTGTCTCCTCTCTCTCTTCTTGTGTCTCTCTCTACGGAACCAGTTTGTGTACCAGGCGTTACCTATACCACAGCGGTGTATACTGTATATGAAAACCTCTCTCTTCTGTCTCCTCTCTCTCTTCTTGTGTCTCTCTCTACAGAACCAGTTTTTGTACCAAGACCCTAGTTTCGGCATGGAAGACATGTTGGGTACCTTGGGGACCATCCCACGGGTGCTGTCCCTGTCTGCAGTCCCAGGGTGCAGGCCCTCAGGGGACCCGTCTGTAGGGGGGCAAGGCGGCAGCGGCCAAGAGGATAAACGTTTCGAGGACCAGCGCTGTAACGGCACCCTGAGGAAGCAGGTCTCACCCCGGCCCGCGGGACCTCCAGGACAAGGCGGAGCCCCAGGTGACACCTCTTATAGCAGTTAATTTAACTTCCTTGATTCGTCCATATATTTTGTCTTGTTTGTTTGTGATATTTTGCCTACGCAGATCGTTGCGTTGAGATTCCTCTGTAATGAAAAGTGCTATAGAAATGAATTGCCTTATTGTTATTTAGCCTCAGGTCCAGGGGAGGACAGCAGTGGACAGCGCTACAGTGCAGACCCCACCATCATGCTGGGGGAGAGAGGAGCTAGAGGAGACACAGACCAGGATGGATACCTGACCGCCATGAGGGAGAAGGCCTCCTCAGGTACAACATGTCATGTACAACAGGAAGCACTTCTTAACTGTTTATGATGTCTTGTCTGCTTTGAAAAAGCTTTTATCCATAGCAACACACTTTGGTTTTTGTTGTGTTTTTGAACTTCTGGTTCTGAAACTTTGCATTAACTGTTCCAGTTAGAAAGAAGATACAAGTTCAGAAAAGCAAAAATAGGTGAAAGACTCCTCTTCTGATCCTTTGAAATGATCCTTTGCCTCATCTGTTACCAGGGGGGTGTACTGTTCTGTATTGTAGCTAGTGATGTCAGAACCAGGTTTCATCATCTCCTCCTCTTCCTCACCCTTTGATCCAGAGAGCTGTAAAGACGAAGGCCTAGAGCACAACACATCACACACACGTACACACTCACACACGCACATATGTACATGCACACATACACTATCGTACACACACACATTCGCACACATAGAGGCATGTCAGAGGCTGAGGGCAGACTAGTGAAGAGATCAGTGAGATCAAAATATACCAAACCTTCTGTTCATCCTGAAAGCCTCTAACCTCTCTCTCTCTTACTTTATTTTTCTTTCTTCCTTTCTTTCTCTCTTTCTCTCCTTCCCCTATGTCTCTCGTTCTTTCCCCCTCTCTAACAGACTATCTCAACCCTGTGGAGGAGAACCCGTTCGTGACGCGCCGGAGGAACGGAGACACCCTGACCCTGGACAGCTGTAACCCCTACCAGGTGGACTTTTTTGTGACTATTACTAAATTTACTTATTACTAAATTTGTATACAGTTTTCTACTGTTGTCGTCATTTCCCCCCTTTTTTTCTACTTTGATGTGTTGAGTGTAGTGACCTCATGTTATTCCTAACAAGTCTAAGTCATTGTTTTATGATATCTACTACCCAAACACATAGAAGTGTTTTAAGATAGTCCATGTTATTACTATCTAGCTATTTGAATGGACTTTAACTAAACTTTGACTTGACAGGTGGCCCCCATAGGTCCCCAGCAGGCCGGCTCCGGCCCCAGAGTGGATGACGAATACGTCAACGAGCCCCTCTACCTCAACACCTTCCACAACCCCGGAGGACCAGGGCCAGGAGAGGGAGACTACACCGATTATACCCTGAAAAAGAACGGAGTCCCTGGGGGACACAACCCTATCCTCGCCACCCTTACCAGCCAACCAGGCACCACTGGTGTCACTGCTGGCCAATCAGGCACCACCCAGGCAGGGAACCCCTCCCACAGCGTCCAGACAGCCAACGCCCACGCTGTCTCCGCACAACCGGGATACGCTGCACCTCCGGGGCTCGGCGCAGCAGGCCCTCACCCAGGGCACATCCTGCACCCAGGTCACCCTTCCCACCCCGGGTACACCCTCCACCCCGGTCTCACTGGCACCATCATGGTGGACAAGAAGACCAGACAAGACAAGAACAAGACGTTTGACAATCCAGAGTACTGGCAGCATAGCCTCCCTCCCAAAGCCACCCTGCACAACCCCGAGTACCTGCAGGACTGCAGCACGCGCTTCTTCTACAGGCAGAACGGACGTATCCGGCCCGCCGTGGCCGAGAACCAGGAGTACCTGACGGAGTTCGCCCTGAAACCTGGGACCGTGCTACCGCCCCCGCCCTACAGACAGAGGAACACTGTGGTGTAACGTGGAGTAGTGAGGAGGACTGGGTGAGAAGTGGAGGAAGACAAGGGGAGGAGGAGGAGTGAGGGGGATGTACGGAGGAAGAAGGGCAAGATCGTGGGAGGATGGGAGGAGGAGAGAGGACTGAGTGTGAGAGGGAGGAGGAGGGAGAAGTGAAGACGGGAAGGAGGAGGAGTGGACAGTCCCTCTCACACTCAGTCACTCAGTATTTACGTATCAATGCATCAACCTTGGTTCCCTCCACCAGCACTGGACTGACACATCTATATCTGTCTGTCTGATTACAGTGCATTTACACAGAAATATCACAGTAATATTATTGTAATATACAAAATGCTGAGAGCCTCCTACTACCCATGAACCCAGGACTGATGAGCAACGTCTGTATCTATCTGATTTATACTGGATTACAGTAACATTATAGTAATATACATACTGCTGAACCCAGGAGTAATGTGCACATTGCTAGCCTCCCCTTCCACTCAGCCCCTCTTAGCCAACCTTAACTACTCCTCTACCACACCCACTACTCTCCCTCAGCTCCGCCTCTTCAGTGTTGATCACACAAACAGGCGCCACCCACTCCTGGGAAACGGTGGACCTCTCTCTCATGTGACTTTGTCCTCTTCCTGACTCCGACTTTATACTCCTTTAGACTCCAGCTTCACCAACAACATCAACAACAACTATAACAACAGCAGAACGCTAAAGGAACAGTGACATGTAATGACTACTGACAGACAATAACACACTCCCCCAGAAAAACCCCTTACAAGACTATTGTTTGCTCATTATCTTACCTACACTATTTTATTAGTAAGAACCAACCAGTAATTCCCCGTTTATACACAACACTACACTTGGAGCACCACATTTTCCAACTGGTTTCGTTTGTAGCAATCCACCAACAACACGTACAGTAATGTCATGAGAGCTGTTGGTGGGCAGGACAGCAGGTTCCTATAAGAGGAAATGTATACATCTGTGTATACACTGCTGTTCCATCACTGTCTGCCAAGCCCCAGCCACGCCATTCATCTGTCTCATAATGTGGAGGATGAATTCATGTCCGCTGACTGGACTGACTGGCTGGCTGGCTGACTGGACTGACTGGCTGGTTGACATGGTTTAAACCCCTCTGAATACATAATGCAATTCAATCATGGATTGTACAGCACAGCTCATATCCTCTATAAGATGTTCATTTGTATCTCGCAAAGAAGGAGGATGTGCTCCCAACCTTGACACATCAATAACCGTGTACATGTATGATATAGTCACACACACAAACACACACACACACACGCGCACAAACACACACAGAGATAGCGTTAGCGTCGTGTGCATTCCGTTTTGGACCAGGAGCTCCGTTGACCTTGGGTTCTAAAGCAGTGGAGATAGCACCAGCCAAGGCAGTGCAGCGGCATGAGAAGACAAAGTCACAGCAAGTAAATGGCAGTGTTATACTGTATGTAAAGCTGGAATGGCCTACGTTGAACACACTGAAATACATCAGGCAGAAAGTGCCACAGCCCGGGATTTACGAGGGAATGGGCTTATCAGTAAGGAGAGGATCTCAACCATCCAGCCATGCTGTTATAACTTCTAACCCACATGACTTCTGAGGCAGACAAATCTGGATCTGGATCGATGCTGTCATAGAATATAGATCGGAAACTGCTGTGTGTTGCAGTATTTTTTAACTGATAAACCCTGGCAGAGTCTGTCTGTTCGTTCCCCTATCAGAGCTGGTTACAAAGACCTCGGGAGACAGGACTGATGAGGTGATGGGGACTGAAGTTTGAACTGGACTGGATAGATAGACAGTTGGAGGAGAAAGAGAAATAGATGGCAGGGTCATGTTCATTAGGCACCAAATGGAAGACAACGGACTGAAACAGGGAGGGACTACCTGGACATTGCAAAATGTTTTGTTATGGTGTGAACGTGACCCACGTGTGTGGAGGACTGGAGAATTATGGGGCCTGGATAGGTGGCGGGCAGCAGACACCAGTCTGTCTGGGATAAGAGAGGCCTAAAAACTTGGTCTGGTCTTGGGTCTGGTCCTGGGAATAAAGGAGGATAACTAAGCCCTGATGTTGTGGACACGACCATGGAGGAGAGTCATTGAGAGTTCTGGTCAAACTGGAGAGGAGAAGCCTGAGAACCTGATCTGGTCTTGGGTCGGCCATGGCCAGTGAGGAGTGAACACATGGACACATGGAAATACACCGGAAATAAACCTAGTACACGCCAAGCAGAGTCATCATTGGTGGATATGTTCTGTGGAATGATATATTAATTTTGGGGGGAAATTGGGGATGGATGGCATCAGATTTGGACAGTTGAAATACTCTAATTATATTATGTCATGCCATGAAGAATAGTATTGCAACTAGAACGACATCAAACTGGTCCCTAAAACCAAGACTTTTGCTCCACCCCAAAATATCTCTCCCGCTTCTACGTACAGTACAGGGACATCCCTCTCCAACAATTTGCAATCAAGATGGGAAATGAAACTGTGCCAAAACATTTGGAGAGATTTCCTTCCTCCACAATGACATTTTCATGAAGAAAATGCAGGAGCTACAGCAGATCAAGGACATTGAACACTTTTCTATTCATGTTTGACAATAATGACAGTACAGGTAGACAGACAACATATCTATGGAAGGCCAGGTCCATGTGTCCCACAGAATACTGCCAGATGATTTTTGTTTTCGCTGCTAGTAGAGGGGAAATACTGTCTAGACAAAATAAATATTTAGATTTGGGCCTTTTTGAGTTTTGAAAGGACTTATTAACCATTTTGGCACAGACAAACCTCTCCATTGTTTCCCCAGACAGAGGAACATCAGGTTCTCAATACATTTACATGTAATTATGTATTATCTGTTGCATTGCAGCTATAGAAAAGGCAGGCAACCTACCCCATTTCACTGTTATTTTTCTCATTGTGGCTTCAGTTTGTACGATCCAGAGATGCAGCACTTTAATGAAGACTAGCAGAAGTAAACGATGGTAGTGGTAGAAGAAGAGAACAAGGATAGTAGTAACGGTCTAGAAGCACTGACAGGAGAACTAGAAGGCTCTCCACTCCAATGAAAATAGAATGAAATGTCCGGGAGTTTTTGGAGAGGCATTGTGTTAAGTTTTGCTTAGTTTAGCCAAACACAGATGTTTCCTGGATGATGTGTTTATCTCCAGTTCTCCTCCTTTATGAAAAATAATGACATGCCAATTAAGATCCATCTAATTGGTAGAATCATGAAAGTGGTCCTTGTAGACAAAGCTACTTTGGTAGCATCGCTAAAGCGTTTATAGTCCTCGTGGACAAAGCTCCATCGGAATAACCACAGGAGGATATAAGGTCTGTTTAGATAGCTGATCACAACGCACTACAGAGTCTAGTGCCTGTCTACAAACCTACAGTGGTAGAATCACTACAGAGTCTAGTGCCTGTCTACAAACCTACAGTGGTAGAATCACTACAGAGTCTAGTCCCTGTCTACAAACCTACAGTGGTAGAATCACTACAGAGTCTAGTCCCTGTCTACAAACCTACAGTGGTAGAATCACTACAGAGTCTAGTCCCTGTCTACAAACCTACAGTGGTAGAATCATTACAGAGTCTAGTCCCTGTCTACAAACCTACAGTGGTAGAATCATTACAGAGTCTAGTCCCTGTCTACAAACCTACAGTGGTAGAATCACTACAGAGTCTAGTCCCTGTCTACAAACCTACAGTGGTAGAATCACTACAGAGCTTATGGTCCTTGTGAACTAAGCTACAGTGGAAGAACCATGTGAGGATATTAGGCCTGTTTAGATGGCTAAGGCTTCTCTTCGGCAACTCTACCTGAGGTTAACACTGTGTGTGTGATCACCAGTGTCTACTGACTCAACCGGTCCTGTAGACCTAGCTCTCTGCCAGGACGTTAATGTGTTACATGGACATAAACACTGTGGCTGTGTCAGATACCAAGGTACTGTTTGTTTGTTCCTTCTCATTTTGGAGGTTAAAATTGAATTTGTCCTCTGATTTAAGATGATTCGTTTGAGAGCTAACATTTACTATAACTGTATATATTGTCCTTGTGTAAAATAAGTGTATAACAGTAGAATGGAATCTATGCTTTATCTGGGGAGTTTATCTGGGCACGTTTTATCCCAGACTATGAACATGGGGATATTGGTGTTGGTGCAATGACAGCCTATGAGAGTGATGTTAAGAGGACTCGTGATGGACCTTACTGGTCAATTAAAGCCAGTCTATAGGAGAATACAACACCAGTGCCCTGTGTATTAAATACTGAAGCTAATGAGAAACAATCCCTTAAGGTAAACCCTTATTTGAAACCCATCACAAGGGTCTTTTACCTAGCAGTGTGCTGATAGCTCTCCTTGTCCTCTAAAGCTGCTCTGTTCTGCTGTTCTGTTCTGTGGGGAAATCATATCACCCAACATCTCCAAGCAACATGGCGGAGATAAACACTGGCGGACAGGGCAATAGTTTCCATCCTACGCAGGGTAAAAGGCAGAGATATTAGCATTCCACAGATGTTAGGAGATCAATACATCAGTGTTACAATAGGTTGTCTGAGAAGCAGCGTTTGGATGCAGTGCTGGAAGCAGAGGAAGAGACTGGAGTTTTACTTTATCTCAAAAAGATGACTAAAGAAATGTATGTAGCAAGCACTGTTGACGTTGAGTGGTGTGTATTTACAAACCGACTACCATGAAGCAGTTCATGAGGAGCAACTTGAACACGACCAAAATGATTTTGAAGAAGCGACCGGCGAGGAGTTTCAGAAGTGAGAGTCGTAGAATCACAACACTTTAATGAATTATGTCTTCGGGTTGTTTTAGCAAAATCCTTTAGGTACAAAAGGAGCACAAATATTCCCTCTGTTTCATCTCAACACTGATTGTGCACACTAATTTTAATCAGCAATGTTGAAACGGTCACATTTATTTGATTCAGCTACTACTGTATTTACGGTTTTGGGGTATAATAGTCCAAATGGATGTAACCATGACATCTTTAAGAGTATTGTAAATTGTGTTAATGGTGATGTTTCTTAGTGTATCTCAATGGGGGGTTCATAATGGCAATAGATTGTTGTTTCTTTGACTCTGTTGCTATGAGATAGGGCACAGACATTTCGGTGAAGGCCTCTTTCACACTGTTGTATCTCAATGTTACTCCCTCCTGGATCTACAACTTGGAGTAAATCCCTAAAGTACATGATGGACGGTATTCCTGTAATTTCTTACAGTGCGAAATTAATTTCTAAAGGACATTTTTGTAATTATTATGGTATTAATATGTACAGTTTGTTCCAATAAGCCTTGCCTGTTTCCCCATGGGCTGAAGTATTCCTTTGCACATAGATAGGATTTAAATCCCTACATGTACAACTAAATACTGTATGAGAGGCTGCACTCAGTGCATCTCAGAACTTCACTTATTGATACATACCAGTTAACTAACATAATATTCATACAATTCATCATATACTATAACACACAAAAACACTGTACTTTTGTAACACAGCTCATTTTACAGTGGTACTATTGCGTATTCCTTCCTTTAAAATGACAGGAAAAGACAGTAGTTGTAGAGTAAGCACAGTTTACAATACATGTTGATTTGCTGGTAACTAATATATGGGAGGGAATTTCTTTTTATGACACACAGGCATTATACTGAATGGCTGTTCTTGATCATTTTAATACCGCTCTTCAACCGATAAAATGTGAATAGTATTTTTATAGATAGTGGAAGTATTGGCCAGGTGCATTTGTAAATAGAGGGAAACAATACTTTTTGGGCTGCCATGATGTTTTTGGTTTCTCTTTTAATTCTGTCATATTACTGCTTTTTGTTGAATATTATTGTGTGTGATCAGTTCTTCTTGGTTTTTATTTCTGTATATATATATATGTAATTTAACCAGTGAATTCTGATTTTAAAAAGCTTGCAGTTTTTATAGTCCCCGCTGTTTCCCTCGTAGCTGTATTTAGAACAACTTGGTGGAC
Source organism: Oncorhynchus mykiss (assembly GCF_057628025.1). NCBI lineage: Eukaryota > Metazoa > Chordata > Actinopteri > Salmoniformes > Salmonidae > Oncorhynchus > Oncorhynchus mykiss. Next base: position 71,892,648 of record NC_143024.1, read on the forward strand.
TTTGTGGTTAAAAACCTCTTGCTCACAGGGTAGAGGTGCCTTTTCCTTATTTTGGGTGTATATTTCAGTCTCCTCTCCTCCCCCTATAGCCATTTTTTGATTTTGTACAGAAACCACCCACCCATTGGAGAGATTGAGGCTCTGTTGCATTACTGATGAATACTTGTCTATCCTGCATCTACTGTATATCTCTCTCTCACCATCATTTCGTATCAATTTAACCGGTATTCATAATCAATATGTATTTCATTCCTATCTGTGGTCTGAGGAAGCACTATGGGCCTTGGATAATGCGTACATACTGTACCCACAGACACAATTTAACAAACACATATAGCCTTTGCTCTTCTTGGGCAGCCACATGATGCTAGATTTACTGGTATCCCTCGTATATCCAGTCAGACCCTGACCCCTGCTCTCTGATGGTGGAATTGGGTAAACCAAATAGCTTTTTGCCTGGATTATATTGTAGATTTAAATTGACATATTAGTCTGTTGGTCTATGGTTATTGGTTTGGTTTATTGAATTGGTTCTTCATGATTTCATTGATTGGTTGATTGGGATTTATCTGACTGTAGTCTAGAATGTCTGGTCCTTGTCCTAGACCTGTTCCTGGCCCTAGTCCTGGTCCAAGTACTGGTCTTAGTCCTGGTCCTAGTACTAGTCCTGGTCCTGGTTTTAGTCCTGGAGCTGGTCCTATACCTGTTCCTGGCCCTAGTCCTGTTCCTGGCCCTGGTCCAAGTCCTGGTCCTAGTCCTGGTCTTCATCCTGGTCCTGGCCCTAGTCCTGGTCCTGTTCCTGGCCCTAGTCCTGGTCCTCGCCCTAGTCCTGTTCCTGGCCCTAGTCCTGGTCCTGGTCTTAGTCCTGGAGATGGTCCTAGACCTGTTCCTGGCCCTAGTCCTGGTCCTAGTACTAGTCCTGGTCCTGGTTTTAGTCCTGGAGCTGGTCCTAGACCTGTTCCTGGCCCTAGTCCTGTTCCTGGCCCTGGTCCAAGTCCGGGTCCTAGTCCTGGTCCTGGTCTTCATCCTGGTCCTGGCCCTAGTCCTGGTCCTGTTCCTGGCCCTAGTCCTGGTCCTCGCCCTAGTCCTGTTCCTGGCCCTAGTCCTGGTCCTGGTCTTAGTCCTGGAGATGGTCCTAGACCTGTTCCTGGCCCTAGTCCTGGTCCTAGTCCTGGTCCTGGTCTTAGTCCTGGAGCTGGTTCTAGACCTGTTCCTGGCCCTAGTCCTGGTCCTGGAGCTGGTCCTAGACCTGGTCCTAGTTCTGGTCCTAGTCCTGGTCCTGGAGCTGGTCCTAGACCTGTTCCTGGTCCTGGTCCTAGTCCTGGAGCTGGTCCTAGACCTTGTCCTAGTCCTGGTCCTAGTCCTGGTCCTAGTCCTGGAACTGGTCCTAGACCTGTTCCAGGTCCTAGTCCTGGAGCTGGTCCTAGACCTGTTCCTGGTCCTGGAGCTGGTCCTAGACCTGTTCCTGGTCCTGGTCCTAGTCTTGGGTCAGGCATCAGACAGAGCTGTAGCAGCAGAGCCTCTGATGTGTGGCTGAGGTTCCATGGAGGAGAGCTCTACTCTCTTTCCATCCCTTTGCTTTACAGGATGTTATTGTCTGAATCTACTTCAGCGCTGCTTCCAACTGAAGGTTTTACCATTCCCAAGGCTATAACATTTAAATACTTTTCCCGCAGTTTTGTTACATGAATCTGTCAAAAATATATTTTTAATTTAATATGAATAAAGATCAATACAATATTTAAATTACGTGTTCTGTACTTTTAATTTGTTGGTGTCATGACTTTGGTGTGTCTTCTGGTATGCACGTGGGTGTTTATTTCTGTGCATGAGCGTGCATGCCTGTGTGTGACTCTTAACTTCTGCTAAAACTCGACAGGAAACCATCCGTCTGGCATTCAAATGTCAGCTCTTTGCTTTGCATATGAGCCCATCTCGTTGGGAGTGCCTCTTACAGTAATCATGACCGAGCATCATCTTCATCATCTATTAGCCTCCTGGGAGTCAGAACTGGTCCCAAATATTGCTCCCAATGGTCACACTTGGCCCCAACTATTCGATGTTTCCATATTTGTAAGTTGGGAGCACCACCACAACACTGCTTATGCCTATACAGACCCTTCAGACGTGCATACATGGCAGGGGAGCCGAGGGGAAGAGGGAGGGGTAGAGAGTAAATTAGACTGCAGCCAACAGAATATCTCTCTAAATTACAATAAGGGAAGGAGGGATAGATTTTGAATGTATTGGAGCAGGACCTGGGCGTCTGTCCACCAGACTATAGCCACTCTGCCACAGGCCTGATTCTCTCACCATTAGCATATCCTCACACAATATGAAATTTTATGGCATTATCATTGGAGATCCAATACTGTACTCCAGCCAGCTAAATCTGCATTTTGTGAGCCTCCTGCCCTGGGCAGAGTCAAATCATTTGCCTTAAAATGGGAATAGAGTGTGATCGAAACCATCCGTCAATGCCTGTCTCCTTTCACACGCTCGCCCCACTGACAAAGTGTATGGATTTGACCTGATATGAAGGATGATGGCCACAGTGGAATGTAAATAAACTTAAAGGGTTTTAGCCGTCATGATCGACTCACACCGTTCTCATGAAAGAAGGGTTGAATGCTCAATTTGACATTACATAAATCTCTTCAGATCTCTTGAACAGTGCTCAGCAAATGATCATGGTTTATTTAACCCTTGTCAGGCTTGCCATCAAATAGAAATACGTTTCCTTTCATTTGTCTCGCTACCGTGTGTTCCAAATGGCACCCTTTCCCCTATATAGTGCACTACCATGGGTCCTAGTCAAAAGTAGTGCACTACATAATGAATAGGGTGCCATTTGAGTCGCTACCCTCTCTATCCCATCGAATACCTACCTCTAATTTCATATCGCCCTACATCAGCTAGTAGTGTGATCATGCCAACTGATCTAATCATTAGTGTGTGAAATGAAACAGAAAGACAGTAGCAGAAAACAAAAGTATTAAAAGTTGTTTTCTCTTATTTTGCTCCCTCTCTCCTTGCTTCCTCTCTCCTCTCTTCCTCTCTCCTCTCTACACCTGTTCATCCCTTTCTCATCTCTCCCTGGTGCGACAGTGCAGTGCTCCTAAATCCCTGCCTGTGCTGCAGCATGCCATGTCTTATTGCGTCCCAAATGCCAACATATTCCTTATATGGAGCACTACCCTATGGGCCCTGTTCAAAAGTAGTGCACTATAAAGGGAATAGGTTTCCATTTGGGACTCGCCCATTTATGATTGAATGGAGTCCACAAAGCCGGCTAAGCAGCTCCACCGATCCCCCGGAGAGCTTTCATTACAGCACGCATATAATATCGCCCTTCCCACACACACACACACACACACACACTAGAACCCTCTCTGCCACTGGAGGCTGGGCCTCCTCCTCCATCTCACCCCGGGCCAAGCACACACACCAGTATGCCAGGCTCCAGACAGGTATAACCTATGGGCTAATCTCCTCCAGTCTAATCTGTCCCTGACTCAATCAGAGATGAATATGATTTGAGATCTAACACAGTGATTGCTCCTAACCAAACTGCATTGCCCTTATTCGGTGTGTGGTGTGCTATCTTACTGGCTGGCTGGGGCAGTTATGCAATGTTCTGTTCTCTGGAGATTGCTGAGTCACTGGCATTATCTGAGTGCGTGGACAGGTGAGAGTCTGCATACTTGCGTGTGGGCAGGAGGGACGTCACCCTGAGTAAAGAAAGTTTGGGGCTGGAGGTTTGAGTCAGGCCAGTTACGTTGGGTCCTTCAGGGCATTGACTGTGACACAGCATGTTTTTAACTTCCTGTCTGTCCTTTTGAAACAGTCACCTAGAGTCAGAAGGGAATATACAATTCGGTTTGAAGTCACTCCTCTTGCTTTCACTGGGGAAGTTACATAGCAGCACCTCGGTATGTACTGTGTGCCTCTGAGACCTTATGTTGGTTGTGGTACTAAAGATGAGGATATAAACCCATCTGATGGTTGAGTAAGTGGCATTTGACGATGCACAAACACATTAAGATTAATAAGGCAATCTAGTAAGCCATTTGCACTCTTCTCATGAAGAGTAGCTCGTCTAATTAGGAATACGTTTCAAAAGCTCAGTATTTATGATGTGTCACAAATGGCATCCTATTTCCTATGTGGTGCACTACTTCTGGCCAAGGCCAATAGGGCTCTGTTCAAAAGTAGTGCACTATATAGGGAGTAGGGTGCCATTAGGGAGGCATTATCATTCACTTTATTAGGCATCAAGGCAGTATCCTCGTGGGATAACTCATGCTAGGAATGGGTAAACGCATAAATAATGGGTAAATAGCATGATCTTACTAAACGAGAAGTCAGTTATTTAATGTAACTATTCCACACCCGATCACTCAGTCCAATCTATCGAAAAATACCTCACTATAAGCGTGTATTTCCTTCAAATTAGAACACATCACTAAATAAGCAGTGAGATTGTACTGAGAAGATGATTGTACAGCATTCATCTGGTAGTGGAAGAGATTGGCGCATCTGTCTGGGGGCTAAAGGAGTCGCAACATCCAGCTTGGACCCAGCATTCCTTTTGAATTAAGTAACCATTTTAAGAGAAGCAGGGTCATTGTTAAACTCACACACTGATGCAATTGTAAAGCTCTAGTCTATTCATCCAGCATACAATGTCTTGATGGCAGCTCATTGTGGACTGACAATGGCAGCTTAATTGCACGTTGTCACGTCCTGGAGTGGCACACATATTGTCAGACTGCTTGCCTCCCAAATGGCATTCTATTCCCTATATAGTGCACTACTTTTGAATAGGGCCCATTGGGCCCATAGGGGTCTGGTCAAAAGTAATGCACTGTTTAGGGAATGAGAAATAGCCGCACCCTCAGTTTCCCTCCCACTCTCCACTCTGCCATTTCAAATGGGAGGCCCATGGAGCAGTCACTTACTTAGCGATGGGTAAGGTATGGATGTAGCTTTAATTGTATCCTATTCAGATCCAATGGACGATGGGAGCAATGTGCTTAGCCGTCAACCTCCATTAAAAAAAAGGGGTTGTCTGAAAGAGGGTGATGGAGAGAGAGAGAACAAGAAGCGTGCTGTCCATTAGGGCGTATTTGTAATGAAGAGCGAGAGAGAGAGGCCCTGCTACACTCAGCTAGGCTGGTGTCTCACGATGTCTTATTAGCACCAATAGGGAAGGATGCCTGACTGTCTCTTTCTATTTGTCTAAGAAATGAGAGAGGGAGAGAAAGAGAGAGTGTGTAATAGCTGTAAGCTGTGTATTTTCTCCTCTCCATCTATCAGTTTTGAGAGACCGACTTTCATATTTGCCTCTCTTCATTTTCTTTAACACACACTCTTGATGAGATGGTAATATCGAAATTGAAAAGCAGTGATTTTTTTTTTCTTTTTTTCTAAAGCACACTACTGGTGTTTAAATGGAAAGATAGAAGTAAATTACACCAATTATAGTCTGTGTTTAACTCTTTGTGAGATCACCCGGCTGGTTGGTTGGACCTCCACCTTAGATCCTGCTTTCAACGACAATATGGCAATCATGAGATCATCGTCACTGCTTAGAGAGAATGGAACCCCGTGCATGAGACCTGTCCCAAATGGTACCCTATTCCCTATATACAGTAGGGCACTAGTTTTGACCTGGGCGCATATATAGGTGCAATATATACAGAGCACTATATAGTGAATAGAGTGCCATTTGAAATGCATGCATGGTCTATCTCTGGGTTTTTTTGATTATAGTGATTATAGTGGCCATGCAGTGATTGGTTGGAATATTGGAGTGGACATTCTGTAAGGAAGTGTATTGATTTGCCATAGTTTAGTTTCTACATGTTTCATCATCATCGACTTCAACAGAAAGTTTAAAAGGAAGGTAGCATTTCCTAGGCCTCATGAAGAGATATAGAATCCATTACTATTATCAGCAGTATTATCAGCAATATTATCAGCACTATTAATGCATGCCCACTTTAGAATTGTTCTTACAATCATTAAAAACATGTTTTAATAACTCTGTGTTTTTTCACTCTGTTCATTCTGTTTGTAGTTTATGCAACAGCATATTACTACCGAGTGCTTGATATCTTATATAACTCTTTAACAATCCCCCTCTGACATTCTCCTTCGATCAATTTCTGCTTGATATTATGGAAAAGCTCCTTCCCAGTGGAACTCCTACACTCATTTAGCCAGTACATACACAGCTAACAGACGTCTGTCTGTCTGTCTGTCTGTCTGTCTGTCTGTCTGTCTGTCTGTCTGTCTGTCTGTCTGTCCTGTCCTGTCCTAACCTGTCATGTCCTGTCCTGTCCTGTCCTGTCCTGGTCTGTCTGGTCTGTCTGTCTGTCTGTCTGTCTCTCTCTCTCTCTCTCTCTCTCGGAGTGCATGCTGGGAGTGAGTCGTCAAGCAGGAGTGATTGTGAGAACGAATGGAATTTATTTTCACTCTATTGGGTTTTGGTATGTACATATATATATATTGATTAGTTTAGTTGTTTTAAGGGTATATTGTTTAACTATCACTAAGCACGTATAGGGGTGGTGGGATCTTTGAGGTTGGTTTTTCGCGAGGGCACAACCAGCGGGTGGGGCTGGTTGCAATGGCCACTCGCGGAAGTGTAGAGTTTGAAAAACTTAGTCGGAGGCATGGAGTAAAAAATCCTGCTGCGGCTGGGTGTTCAGTGGAAGAATGTAGCTTGGCTGTGGGTGCTATCATTGGGTATGATAGCATCAAATCAGCCTCAAGGATGAATAGCGCTGTAGTGATATTCTTAGATTCAATTGAAAAGGTGAATAAGATAGTTGAGAGGGGTGTTGTGTTGCGGGAGACACAGACGCCGGTATTTCCGCTTATGAATCCGGTGAAGAAAGTTATGCTTTCTAACGTGCCACCATTTGTTAGAGATTAAGTGTTAGAGCGAGAGTTATCTCGCCATGGTCAAATCGTATCTACAATAAAGAAGGTTCTTTTTGGATGCAAATCTCCGTTGTTGAAACATGTCGTGTCTCATAGGAGACAAGTGCATATGATTTTCAAAAAGGAAGGAGATGAACTGAATTTAGCGTTTAGTTTTAAGATTGATGGATTTGATTATGTCTTCTATGCATCTACTGAATCAATGAAATGTTTTGGATGTGGAAGAGAGGGGCATTTGGTGCGTAATTGTCCCGAGAATGAACGCGCTGAGCCTGGTAGTAGCTTTAGTGCGGGTGCAACTAACGTACCACAGCGAAGGGATGAAAATACTACAGGTGTAGGGGAAGAGAGAAGGTGGGCAGATGTGGTTGGAAAAGTAGGAGAGGAAGGCATTGTGGATACGGGGGCAATTGTGGTAGATCAGAACAAAGAGGGAGGGGAAACAGTAGGTGAGATTGCGACTGCCGTCGCTAAATCAGGTGAAGATGAACAGGTTGTAGAGATGGGGTTTTCTTCTGGGGAGGATAGCGAGAGTGAGTCATCTGACGCGTCACAACAATATAGTGAGATAGATGGGGTGGAAGGGAGGTATGGGATCGAGAAGATACGTCAATTTCTGAAGTTGACAAAAGGGAAGAAATATATGCAAGATTACAATGTAACTGATTTTTTCCCTGAACGTGAATTGTTTATTGAATCAGCAAAGTTTCTGATGTCAAAAATTACAGGGGGAGGTTTGAAAAGCCCTGAAATTGCTAGACTCAAGAAAGTGGTCACGAGAGTAATAAGTGATGCAAATTCTAAAGAAAATGAAAGAGTTCAGTTGCAGTTTTAACTCTGTAAAGAGATGTGGTGGCTGTATCTTCCTCTGTATTTTTTTCTTATCCATGAGCAGTTTTAAGATCTCTTCTTTAAACGTAAATGGGGCAAGAGATGTTAAAAAAAGAGCCATGGTGTATGAGTTAATGAGGGGAAAGGGAAGTGACATAATTTTTCTACAAGAAACGCATAGTAATTTGGAAAATGAAGTTATGTGGCAACAGGAGTGGGGGGGGGACAGTGGTGTGTAGTCATAAAAACTCAAAAAGTGGGGGTGTGGTTATCTTGTTCTCAAAAGGGTTTTTGCCTTTGTCATATGAGGTTGAAGAGGTAGTTGAGGGGAGGTTATTAAAAGTTAGAGCAAGGTATGAAAACATCAATATGTGTCTGATAAATGTATATGCCCCAGTGGTGACAGTTGAGAGGGTATGTTTTTTAGAGACATTATCAAATACCATTGAGAAATGTAACAAAGAAGATTATTTGTTTATTGCTGGGGATTTTAACTGCACAGTTAGTGATTTAGATAGAAATCACCAAGAACCTCATATAGCCTCAAGGACGTTTTTAAAACGCCTTATTGTAACAAATGAACTGTGTGATATTTGGCGGAGTCAACATGGAGGAACAAGGCAGTACACCTGGGCGCATGTGAGAGAGAACATCATCTCTATGGCCAGGTTAGATAGGTTTTATGTTTTTGAGCATCAATCTCAGGTCTGTAAATCAAGTGTGATAACTCCAGTGGGATTTTCTGATCATTGTTTAATAACAGAGGTGGTGTTCATTAACGATGTAAAACCTAAAAGCGCATACTGGCATTTTAATATAACTTTATTGAGTGATGCTCACTTCAGGAATTGTTTCAGTTTTTTTGGGGAGAGGTGGAGGTCTCAAAAGGCCAGTTTTGTGTCCCTTCAACAATGGTGGGATATAGGGAAAATCCAGATTCAACAATTTTGTAATCAATACACGAGGAATGTCACCAAGGATATCACCAGATCAATGAAAGCCCTAGAGATTGAAATAGTGGAACTCATGACGTTGGTTGAGACCACAGGAGATCGAGGCCATACTCAGGCCCTCAAGAGGAGAAAAGCTGCATTGGCAGATCTGCTGGGTATCAGAGCACAGGGGGCACTGGTGAGAAGTACATTTCAGGGCATATCTGAAATGGATGCCACATCCAAATTTTTCTTTGGTTTAGAGAAAAAGAATGGACAAAGAAAAATTATTCATTGTCTCAAATCAGCTGTTGGACAAGAGCTCACTAGCCCTAGTGAAATTAGAAAGAGGGCAGTAGAGTTCTATGCTGAGCTCTACAAGTGTGAGTACAAAGAGGACAAAACAGTGACACAGCAGTTCTTTGATGGGCTCCCAAAGGTGCCTGCAGAAGCTCAGGTTGAGCTTGAGCAACCATTGTCTTTGCAGGATTTATACACTGCATTAAAAGGCATGGAAAATGGAAGGGCACCAGGCATTGATGGGCTTCCCGTTTACTTTTTTAAGTCTTTTTGGGCTATGTTGGGAGAGGATTGGTTAGAAGTAGCTAATGATAGTTTAACCGGAGGGTTACTACCAATAAGCTGCAGAAGGGCTGTCCTCACCCTACTGCCTAAAAAGGGTGACCTGAGGGAGGTGAAGAACTGGAGGCCGGTGGCTTTATTGTGTACTGATTATAAAATATTGTCAAAGGCTTTGTCCAACAGGCTGAGGGAGGTGATGGGGCAAATCATACATACGGATCAGTCCTACTGTGTTCCTGGCAGGCAGATAGGGGATAACATTTCTCTGATTTGTGATTTTTTGGACGTCTCTAGGGCTATTGGGTTGGATGCTGGTCTAATTTCAATTGATCAGGAAAAGGCATTTGACCGAGTTGAACATCAATATTTATGGCACACATTTGAGGCGTTTGGGTTCAGCTCTGGTTTTATTGCCATGATAAAGGTGATATATGGTGACATTGAAAGTGTATTGAAAGTTAACGGTGGTTTGAGTGCTCCTTTTAAAGTGTGTAGAGGTATTAGGCAGGGATGTTCTATGTCTGGGATGTTATATGCTATTGCTATAGAGCCACTACTAAATAGCATTAGAAGTCGCATTGCAGGGGTGTGCCTTTCAGAGGATATTCCTCCTATTCGTCTTTCAGCCTATGCTGATGATGTAGTTGTGCTAGTGAAAAATCAAGCGGAGGTGGATAGTTTGAGTCTAATGGTTGATCGTTTTAGGGGAATATCCTCTGCAAAGGTAAATTGGGAAAAGAGTTGTGCTTTACAGATTGGAGAATGGTCTGGAGGGATCATGGCTTTGCCAGGGGGGCTAGAATGGTGTAAGGGAGGTTTTAAGTATCTTGGAGTGTACCTAGGAGATGAGGGGACTATGGAAAAAAATTGGAGTGGGGTGGTTGAAATGGTGGAAGGGAGGATGAGGAGATGGCGTTGGTTACTATCTCGTATGTCATATAGGGGGCGCACTATTATAGTTAACAATGTGATTGCCTCTGCACTGTGGCATCGGTTGTCAGTTTTAGAACCACCATCTGGCCTTCTGGCTAAGATACAGGCAATTATTGTGGATTTCTTTTGGGATAAATATCACTGGGTTCCACAAAGTGTTTTGTATTTGTCAAAAGAGGAGGGGGGACAAGGTCTTGTACATCTTGCTAGTAGGGCTGCTGCTTTCCGGTTTCAGTTTATTCAAAGGTTGCTTTATGGACCGGAAAATGTGGTGTGGAGAGGGGTGGCAGGTCTTATATTACAGCGGGTTGGAGGATTAGGTTTAAAGAAGGCTTTATTTCTGGTTGATAGTAGCCAGATTTCTAGGGAGGGAGTACCTCCGTTTTACAGAGGCCTTCTCAGAGTGTGGAGCGTAATGAAGGTGTCCAGAAGAACTTCAGCGGAGTCAGTGCATTGGCTGTTGGAGGAACCTCTGGTGTATTGGGGCAAGACTGGATTGTACAACTGCAGCTGTTCCACATTTCTCCAAGATTCTGGTGAAGGGGAAAATCATCACCTTAAGACAGTTAATGGCCATGGCTGGGCCCGCCTTAATGGATGGAAGACGGGTGGCAGAACATTTGGGGATGAGGTCGGAAAGGATTGTCGGACAAATGCTGGGGAGCTGTAGGAAGGCTCTGTCAGCGGAAGAATGGGGTATGCTTAGTAGCCACAAGAAGAAGGTGCAAGATGAAGACGTCTCATTTCCAAAACTAGGGATTACACCAAATATCCCAGAGTCAGAAAGATAGGCGTTATTGCTGGATTTGAGAGGGTTGGAGGAGGTGGGTTTGGATGAGGTGAATGGGAAGGAATTGTATAGGGGGTGTGTCAAGGTGTTGAATGAAGATAAATTGAAAAATAGAAAAGATACTCCATGGAGGGTAAAATTGGGCATTGATGACAAGGTAAAGCCAGCATGGAGAGCACTGTACAAACCACCGTTACAAAAGGGTACTGGTGATATGCAATGGAGGGTTTTACATGGCATCATTGCAGTTAATGCTTTTGTATCTGTTATTAACTCAGATGTTAGAGATGGATGTCCTTTTTGTAATATAAGAGAAACCATTTTTCACTGTTTTATGGAGTGTGAGAGGATAAAACCTCTATTGGAAATGCTGGAATCTTTGTTTAAAGCTGTAGGGGAGTTTTTCAATAACACTGTTTTTATTTTGGGGTTTCAATATAGTAAACAACAGAAAAGAAAATGTCAAATGTTAAATTTTATTTTGGGACAAGCTAAGATGTCAATTTTTCTGAGTAGGAAACATAAGATAGAAACGGGATATGGGCAGGATGTAAGATGTGTTTTTAAAGGTTTAGTGAAAGCAAGAATAACAGTAGATTTTGAGTTATTTTCAGCTGTAAAAGATCTCCTATTATTTGAGGAGAAGTGGGCCTACGAAGGAGCGCTTTGTTTTGTAGAGGGGAAATTATTTTTTGCTGCTGAAATAAGTTGAATGTATATGTTATGTATTTATTTTTGTTTAGGAATTACATTTGTTGTTTCATTTCTGAAAAGGCAGTGTGTCATTTTTTATGTTAACACTTGAGTAAAAAATCTCTCTCTCTCTCTCTCTCTCTCTCTGGGATGCCGTCCCTGTCACTTCGGCACGGCTTTAGGTGTGTTACTGAAGCTACTGTCACAGTGTAGGAGTTTCTGGTCGCCGTACTTCTTAAAGAAGAGTGTCTTGTAGATCGTATGGTTGAGCATGGTGTACTTCTTAAAGAAGAGTGTCTTGTAGATCGTATGGTTGAGCATGGTGTACTTCTTAAAGAAGAGTGTGTTGTAGATCGTATGGTTGAGCATGGTGTACTTCTTAAAGAAGAGTGTCTTGTAGATTGTATGGTTGAGCATGGTGTACTTCTTAAAGAAGAGTGTCTTGTTGATCGTGTGGTTGAGCATGGTGTACTTCTTAAAGAAGAGTGTGTTGTAGATCGTATGGTTGAGCATGGTGTACTTCTTAAAGAAGAGTGTCTTGTAGATCGTATGGTTGAGCATAGTGTACTTCTTAAAGAAGAGAGTCTTGTTGATCGGATGGTTGAGCATGGTGTACTTCTTAAAGAAGAGAGTCTTGTTGATCGGATGGTTGAGCATGGGGTATTTCTTAAAGGAATGTTTATTCAAGTTACGCCGCTTTTTTCTCCGTCAACAAGGGTAACGATTTCAAATGTACCACTGTTTATTCCAAATGAGCTATTGGAGAGCGAGTTATTGCGCTTTGGTAAGTTCGCCAGTTCAATTAAGGTTAAGGAGTTGCAATTTGTATTAGAGGGAAATGTTATGCAGCAGAAAAATATTGTTGTAGAAGGTAAGGATGTATCTGAAGAGCCAGTTCCTCAGACTGGTGAGCAGGTGCCCAGTATGAGTTCTGGGGTAAAGGAGGGGGTTCATGTGGAGCTAGGCTCCCAGGTAGTGGAGGAGGTGCCCAGTACGAGTGCTGGGGTAAAGGGGGGGGGGGGGGTTCATGTGGAGCTAGGCTCCCAGGGAGTGGAGGAGATGCCCACTACGAGTGCTGGGGTTCATGTGGAGCTAGGCTCCCAGGTAGTGGAGGAGATGCCCACTACGAGTTCTGGGGTTCAGGTGGAGCTAGGCTCCCAGGTAGTGGAGGAGGTTCCCACTACGAGTAATGAGGTTCATGTGGAGCTAGGCTCCCAGGTAGTGGAGGAGATGCCCACTACGAGTTCTGGGGTTCATGTGGAGCTAGGCTCCCAGGTAGTGGAGGAGATGCCCACTACGAGTAATGAGGTTCAGGTGGGGCTAGTCTCCTAGGTAGTGGAGGAGATGCCTGGTACAAGTGATGGGGTGCAAGTGGGGAGTGTTGAAAGGGATGTGGTAGAGGGGAGTCAGTTGTCTGTGGCCTCAGCTGAGGATCAGGAGAAGGATATGGATACCTCTTTTGATATGATAGCAGCTGGTGAGGACTCAATTTACGATCTAGAGGAGGTAAATGGGTTTCTGGATCAGACTTTTGGGAAATCTGTCAAATTGGCAGATTATTTTGATGTTGATAAGTTTGTGAGGTCAGCTGTGATGTTACAGAGGACTGTGGGGTTAGACCAATTGAGTGAGAAGAAGCGGTTTCGCTTGAGGAAATGTATTACTGCTGTTGCAGCTGCAAAAGGTGGTGGGAAATGTGGTCAGGTTAAGAGAAGATTAAAATAATGATGATGATCATGCTTCATAGGGTGTCTTTTTTCTCTTTGGTTTCTCTGTGGTTTCTTCTGCTTTTCTTTTCTCTTTTCTATATGGAGGTACTAAGGGTAGGTTCTCTCAATATTAATGGGGGAAGGGACAGGAATTAAAGGGCTTGGGTATTAGAAGTAATAAAACAGAAAAGGCTTAATGTAGTTTTCTTACAGGAGACACATAGTGATGAGGAAAATGAGGTTGACTGGGGTATGTGGTGGGAGGGGCAGCATGTACTCAGTCACGGTACTAATTTCAGTGCTGGGGTGGCAATCTTGTTTTCCTCAGGTTTAGTGGTGACTGTGGTATCTACAACAGAGATTGTCAAGGGTCAGGTTTTATTGGTCAAGGTGGATGTTATTATTATTCTTTTTTTGGAATGTTTATGCTCCTAATGAGGGTACAGAGCGTATTGCTGTATTTGATCAAATAAAGGAAACCTTAAGACAGTGTGACCAAGAGGGGTGTATGGTTTTAGAGGGTGACTGGAACTGTACAGTGGATTTTACTGTTGATCGCACCACTGAAGAACCTCACCTGCTGTGAGCCACTTGCCTGTCTGGCCTATTAACTGAGTTTGAGCTTTCTGATGTGTGGAGAGTAAGGAATGCAAAAGTTAGGCGGTACACATGGATAAAAATTAATGAAGGTCGTGTCAGTGCAGCAAGGTTAGACAGGTTGTATGTATCTGAGCAGTACTGTAGTAGGGTTGGAACGTGTGCCATTACTCCTGTGGGTTTCTCTGATCATCATATTGTTACTGTTGATATTCACTTGTCCTGTCCACAAAGGTCATCACCTTACTGGTATTTTAATGTTAAATTGTTACATGATGTCATGTTTTGTGACAGGTTTTTGTTGTTTTGGGAAAAATGGAGGGTTATAAAAGGGCATTTTGAGTCCTTGAGACAATGGTGGGAGGTTGGGAAGGCCCAAATACGATTATTTTGTCAACAGTATACTGCTCTGTCACAAATTGAAGTGAAAGAGACTATCAAGTCCCTTGAACAGGACATCAAGTCTATTGAATTGAAGCTGCTCACTCAGAACGACGCTGGACTAGTTATGAACTTACAGGACAAGAGACATGAACTGAGGTTGTTTCTGCATGAAAGAGTGAAGGGTGCCTTGATTAGGTCTCGTTTCGCTTCCCTCAAGGACATGGATGCTCCTAGCGCTTTAAAAAAAAACCTAGGACTGTCGACATTGCAACGTAAACACATGGTCTGCCTTTGTCTCCCTGATGGGAAGGTGACCACGGATGACAGTGAAATGCGTCAACATGCCGTGGATTTCTACTCGGCCCTTTATAAGGCGGAGGATTGTGACTCTGTGTACTGAACAGTTGTTACACGGTCTTCCTCAATTGGGACCTGAGCAGAGAGTCGCATTTGACTCTGACATTACACTGCAAGAGCTGTCCACAGCTGTTATGCAGCTCTCAACAGGCCGAGCCCCTGGCATCGATGGTTTACCATCTGAGTTTTATACACACTTTTCGGGGTCTATAGGGGAGGATTTTTATGAAGTGGTGTGTGAATCTTTTCATGAGGGTTCTCTTCCTGTATCCTGTCAACGTGCGGTGCTTTCACTGTTGCCAAAAAGGGGGATTTGGCTCTCATAAAAAAATTGAAGACCTGTTGCTTTGCTGTGCGCTGAATACAAAATTGTTTCTAAATGTCTCTCAAACAGGTTGAAAGAGTATCTGGGATTGTTGGTCCACAAGGACCAGTCCTACTGTGTACCTGATCGCTCTGTTGTTGACAACTTGTTTCTGATAAGAGATGTTTTAGACATTTATAAACTGTCTGATGTAAATGTGGGTTTACTTTCTTTGGATCAGGAGAAGGCTTTTGATCGTGTGGACCACCAGTACTTGTTTAAAACAATGAAAGCCTTTGGGTTTGGGGATGTTTTTTGTCTTGGATGAATTTACTGTATGCTGGGGCCTCGTGTAAGGTGAAGGTTGGTGGTGGTTTGAGTTGCCCCATCCCTGTCCAAAGGGGCATCAGGCAGGGATGCCCAATTTCAGGGCAGTTACTGTATATAGTCTGGCGATTGAACCACTGCTTTGTTTTTTAAGAGCGAAGCTTACTGGTTTCTCTGTGCCAGGTGTAATTAAGGGTCCCGCAAAGCATTGTCTGCATATGCAGATGACGTGACAGTTTTATTACAGGGGGTGAGGATGTTAAGGTTCTCTCAAACACTTTAAAGGTGTATGAGGGGGCCTCCTCAGCTAGAGTCAATTGGGGAAAGAGTGAAGCGCTGTGGGCAGGTCAGCTTCAGACGGGGTCCGCTCCACGGTTACCAGGGGGGCTTCAAACGGGGTCCGTTCCATGGTTACCAGGGGGGCTTCAGACGGGGTCCGCTCCACGGTTACCAGGGGGGCTTCAGACGGGGTCCGCTCCACGGTTACCAGGGGGGCTTCAGACGGGGTCCACTCCACGGTTACCAGGGGGGCTTCAGACGGGGTCCGCTCCACGGTTACCAGGGGGGCTTCAGACGGGGTCTGCTCCACGGTTACCACGGGGGCTTCAGACGGGGTCCGCTCCACGGTTACCAGGGGGGCTTCAGTGGGGCAGAATTTATTCTGGTCTGGACAACACTGGATTAAAGCTGCAACCCTGTACCTGCCACTGCACGAGGGTGGGCAAGGCCTGGTGGACATTTCCTCTAGAATCATGGCTTTCCGGCTTCAAGCAGCCCAGAGACTGTTGTACAGAGACGGTTCTAGCTGGGTTGAAACTGCCTACACATTGATGAGGAGAGCGGGCTGTTTGGGCTTAGACAAGCACCTTTTCCTCTTAAAGCTGGAGGGGGGTGATTTGCCTGGAGTATGTTATGCAGGCTTGGAGAGTCCTTCTCAAGTCCCGTAAGGCCTGCACGCCACCAGGGATGTGGCTTTTTGAAGAGCCTCTTTTTCACAACACTGCCATTCAGTCCCGTATTTTGGGTTCAGCCAGCCTACGTTCATGCCTATTAGGCGTGGGGTGTACCAAGCTGGGTCATCTGATCCGGAGCAGGAGCAGATCGTTGGAGGAGCTGGGAGAAAGAGCGGGGATCCGATCATCCTGCCCTACTGAGGAAGGTCGTCGCTGAGGTCTGCGATTCCTTGCCAGGGCTTCATCTGCAGTATGTGACTGACACTTCCAATTCTGATCGGTGAAAGGACGGTCTGGATTATGTGTTCCCTGCACTGATTGATAGTGCTGCGATGGGGGCATTCGAGGAGTACGTGGGGATGCTGCTTTCCTTCGATACCCCGGAACTGGGGAAGTTCAAGGAGGTGGGAAAGAAGGCCATGTACAGAATATGTGTAAAGGTGTCCCATGCCTCTTCCCTGGAGGGGGTAAAATCGACGAGGTGGGCGGGTGTGCTTGGTCCAGGTGCCTTTCCAAAAGGCTGTTGGTGATCATTATACAAACTGCCTATTGATAAGAGGACAGCTGACCTCAAATGGAGGATAATACATGGAGCTATAGCCACCAACATGCATCTGGTACACCTGGACCCTACTGTTGGGGAGCGGTGTCCATTCTGTGCTGAGTCTGAAACTCTGGCACATCTGTTTTTACTGTGTCCCAGGTTGGTCAGGATGATTGAACTGATCACTGATTGGTTCTCAACGTTGGTAGAGGCTTTCTCTTCCCAACTGTATATATTTGGGCCAAAGTACAGGTTCAGTCAAAAGGGTGTAGTTTTGTTGCTTAAGTTTGCGTTAGGGGCAGCAAAATTAGCGATATGGAAGACAGGGGGTCTGTGGATTTGGTGGGAATGCTGGAGGAAATGTTGGCAGCGAGACTAAGGGTTTAGTTTGCCTATTATTTAACTTGTCAACAATATTGATCTGTTTTTGAGTATATGGGGTATTCAGAGGCTGTTGTGTTTAGTTACTGTGGAGGAGGAATTGGAGTTGTGTTTTTAATTGATATGTAACTGTGGTTTTGCATGAGTATTTATTGTGTGGTGGGCCCCCAGACCCAATTGGGATTATTTAAAACTCTCTCACTCTCACTCTCTCTCTCTCTCTCTCTGTCTCGGTCTCTCTCAAGGCCAGCTGTTATAGCCCAGACGGTACTTCAAGAAGAGGTGGGTGGGGAGGAGGGAAGGCAGACTTTTCAACCTCTTGAGGGAGATGAGAGGGAGGCTTTACTACTAGTGGTGGGCTGCCTATAACAAGGCCAGGGCAGGGAGCAGAGACTGGAGACCTGGAAATAGAGGGAAAGAGACAGAGGAGATCCTCAGTAATTTACGACATCTCTCTGACCACAGCAGCATAGTTGAAGGAGGAAAGGGGTAGGCAGGGAGAGGGGAATGGGGCTTGCTATACCCAAAGAGGGCAACGTCATGACAATAGTGTAGGGCTACAAGATAGTGTAGGGCTACAAGATAGTGTAGGATTAGAAGATAGTGTAGGGCTAGAAGATAGTGTAGGGCTAGAAGATAGTGTAGGACTAGAAGGTAGTGTAGGACTAGAAGATAGTGTAGGACTAGAAGATAGTGTAGGACTAGAAGTTAGTGTAGGACTAGAAGGTAGTGTAGGACTAGAAGATAGTGTAGGACTAGAAGATAGTGTAGGGCTAGAAGATAGTGTAGGACTAGAAGATAGTGTAGGGCTAGAAGATAGTGTAGGACTAGAAGATAGTGTAGGGCTAGAAGATAGTGTAGGACTAGAAGATAGTGTAGGACTAGAAGATAGTGTAGGGCTGGAAGATAGTGTAGGACTGGAAGATAGTGATCTCGGATCATGTCCCACTGTCTTGCTTTAGGAATGACTGCCAATGAGGAGGTTGTTAACCTGAATCTGCTGAGCTACAGAGCTGATTCAGACAGCAGGGCCAGGTGATTGGTTTGTTTAAAACAGATATTTAACAAAAACAGAAAATCAGATGGTATCTGAATGGAGACCACCAGTAAGCTTTATCTCCATTTCCCTCTGATGTCCTCATCATCACTAAGTAGATGGAAAATAAGAACAAACACACTTCAAGTTGTCCGCTCATCCATGTGGCAGCTAATGAGATATCTGGTTCATGATTAGGGCATAATGAGATATGTAAATCATGATTGGGCCATACTGATTCTGACTAATGAGAGGGGTTGCCTGCTGCAAACACAAAGAGGAAGGTGATCGGAGAGAGGGAGAAGGAAGGAGAGGGGGAGAAGGAGGGAGAGAGGAAGGGGAGGAGAGGAGAGAGGAAGGGGAGGAGAGAGGAAGGGGAGGAGAGAGGAAGGAGCGGGAGAGAGGGAGAAGGAAGGAGAGGGGGAGAAGGAGGGAGAGAGGAAGGGGAGGAGAGAGGAAGGGGAGGAGAGGGGGAGAAGGAAGGAGAGAGGAAGGGGAGGAGAGAGGAAGGGGAGGAGAGAGGAAGAAGCGGGAGTGGGGAAAGGGAGGAGAGAGGAAGGGGAGGAGAGAGGAAGGGGAGGAGAGAGGAAGGGGAGGAGAGAGGAAGTGGATAAAACCCTGTTACATATTAGCTACATACATACAAACTACATCCGACATCCAATGACAACTGCATCCAACATGCTACATGCTATAACAGACATCTGAGGACAACTGTGTCTGTTTGATGTAGCATGTATGTCCTATGTCCACTATAGTTGTATTGGGGGCTGACATTGGGGATGGTTCTGTTTCTCAGCCCAGCCAGGGAAACTGGGAAAAGATCAGACTGAAGGTGGTCTGACTCTCATCTTCAACTGTCAACTCATATTCTAGCATCACTGTCAACTCTTATTCTAGCATCACTGTCAACTCCTATTCTAGCATCACTGTCAACTCTTATTCTGGCATTATCACCTCCCTGTGCTCCAGCTATCCCCTTCTCTCTCCATCTATCCCCATATCTCTCCATCTATCCCCATATCTCTCCATCTTTTTCCACCTATCCCCTTCTCTCTCCATCTATCTCATCTCTCTCCATCTCTCTCCATCTATCTCATCTCTCTCCATCTATCTCATCTCTCTCCATCTATCCCCTTCTCTCTCCATCTATCCCCTTCTTTATCCATCTCTCTCCATTTATCCCCTTCTTTATCCATCTCTCTCCATCTATCCCCATATCTCTCCATCTATCCATCTATCCCCATATCTCTCAATCTATCCCCATATCTCTCCATCTATCCCCATCTCTCTCCATCTATCCCCATATCTCTCCATCTATCCCCATCTCTCTCCATCTATCCCCATATCTCTCCATCTATCCCCATATCTCTCCATCTATCCCCATATCTCTCCATCTATCCCCATCTATCTCATCTCTCTCCATTTATCCCCTTCTCTCTCTCTGGTTCTCTCTGTCTTTCTCACTCTGTCTCTCCATCTTGTTCATGGTATACCACACAACACAATCATCACCTAACAAAAACTTTAGTCACAGTCACTGAGAGGAAACAGATTCCCACTGACTACTCACACAGGATGAATCTAAGCTAACGTTCAGACTTTCATTAATTCAAACTGAGCCTACTGAAAGAATGTGTTTTTAGCCTCAGTCTCCATCGTTCTCCCCTCTCTGTCGCTTTATTGGCATGGGAAACACATGTTAACATTGCCAAAGCAAGTGAAGTAGATAATATACAAAAGTGAAATAAACAATACAAATGAACATCTCTCTCATTGTTGACTGTTGTACAGTTTGTAGTTCCTGCCTCGTGCCATGCTATTTGGCATGCTACGGCAGACAATACATTTTAGAGAGGCAGAAGGGCGAGCGAGGGGAGGGCATGTTTACTGCATCAAGGCGAGAGGCTCTCTTTCATGTGAGCCGTGGTTCCTATATCTGTCTGTCTGTCTGTTTACCCCTTCACAGTGAATACGGGAGAAGGCCTAACACACATCTACACATTTGGACACATATTCGCAAAGAGCATGCATGCAAGCACACACGAATGCACACACACGAACGAACGTGCACACACACACACACACACACACACACACACACACACACACACACACACACACACACACACACACACACACACACACACACACACACACACACACACACACACACACACACATATTCTCTCACTCTCAAAAACCGGTGGAGCTGCCACAAGGACAAAACTCAAAGCTTGCTCACTCTGAGTATCTACCATGGAACAGCGTGCAGAGAAATGATTGATGCACATTTGAATTAAAGTTCAATTGAAGGACGCAGCCCACAGTTATGGGTCCCATTCATCAACGTAGACCTGAAACACCTTTGGAGATGAAAAAGGAGCAGAATAAGAGTTCTAAACTACGAAGACAAAAACATAGAAAGACAATGACTAGAACAGTCATCTATGGACATAACCATAGAAATACATTTACTAAAAGGGACATCCATGAACAAAAACATAGAAATATAATATCCAAATCTAATCCTATCTAATCCTATGGCCAAAACACCCCCCCAAAAAACCTCTAAATCCACAAAACACGTTGTCTACATTTGATCTATTAGGCCTCAGTTATTCTAACCAAAACTTGTAGGCATTTTATTCATTCGGTAAAGACAGACTCAGAAAGTAACAAACATTCCCTGTATCTGAACTACATTGAGTTTGAAAAGCAATAAAGTTGCATTCCCTTCCCTGACATTCCCACAGATATCATATCCCATGGTGATTGTATACATTACCTTTCAGTGGAACGGATTAGCTGCAACATAAAGCTGTGATCAAGTGCTTGTTTGTATGTGTCAATTTAACACCTACATCTGTGATGGAGGTATTGAGTGTCCTCAAACGTGTGTGTGTGTGTGTGTGTGTGTGTGTGTGTGTGTGTGTGTGTGTGTGTGTGTGTGTGTGTGTGTGTGCGTGTGCGTGCGTGCGTGCGTGCGTGCGTGCGTGCGTGCGTGCGTGCGTGCGTGCGTGCGTGCGTGCGTGCGTGCGTGCGTGCGTGCGTGCGTGCGTGCGTGCGTCTGTGCCAGTAGGATTATCAGAAAAAGATAAACCCAACAAAAACTACATAGCATATCAACAATAACCTCTTCCCCATTTCTCAGAACATGGGCAGTTAGGCCTGAACCCAATCCGGACTGCGGAAGATCCGCGTAATAGCCTGAATGACATTTAAAGGTAATTTCAGATTGAGCAGACATAAGCAGTGTTATACCGTGGTTGCGGTCTCTGCGAATGCCGAAAACATTGCCTTTGAAAGGTACATAAAGGAAAATCTATCACTAGAAAGCTTGTCTTCTTCTCATAGTTATTATTGAATACAACAGCAGTCCAGTCTCTATGACTAAAATACTAAATCAATGTCCCCTCAGACACTCTCAAAGAACACTTGCGAGGGAGTGTTCTGACTCAACACTCTTGACTGTGCTGGAACAATACATGCAATAAATCAGAATCTCTAGTTAATTAGTTAGCACCACTCTGACGGGTTGAGTTTGTTCCACTCGAGACATAACACCCACTATGCCATTAGTTTGTTGTGCACTTCCTGCTCCTGTGTCAAGAGCTGATAAAATAGTCCAAATAACATTTCCAATGAATCAGGGACGTTTTTTCCTTGTCTAGTGTTATGGAATAAGTTAGGTAGTTTATTTATTTGGAGCACAATTAGACACTACACTACCACTTCTACACTCTATCCCCAGGTGGCAGTACCAACCGGGTCAGGTGCTGTGCTCTGCCAGGTCTGAATCTTTCATTTTTTTGGGCATGCCTTTGTGTACTTTCCTTTTTGTATGAATACATTTTCTTCACCAAGAACTGAACAAATTGTAATCCGATTGTGCTGGCCGACCAAGGACTCAAGACTGAGCTGACCCTGAACCCAAGTAAGGTGGCTGTTGCCTGGGCACATGCATACAACATGGTCCGTATGCCCGGACTTCTCATGTAGGTGCACACCTTGAATCAGCTATCAGGCCATTTAGCTAGGCCTAGGACCCCTAGGACCCCCTATAACAACTGTAGCAATATCAGTTAGCTACAGTGCCTTGCGAAAGTATTCGGCCCCCTTGAACTTTGCGACCTTTTGCCACATTTCAGGCTTCAAACATAAAGATATAAAACTGTATTTTTTGTGAAGAATCAACAACAAGTGGGACACAATCATGAAGTGGAACGACATTTATTGGATATTTCAAACGTTTTTTAACAAATCAAAAACTGCAAAATTGGGCGTGCAAAATGATTCAGCCCCCTTAAGTTAATACTTTGTAGCGCCACCTTTTGCTGCGATTACAGCTGTAAGTCGCTTGGGGTATGTCTCTATCAGTTTTGCACATCAAGAGACTGAATTTTTTTCCCATTCCTCCTTGCAAAACAGCTCGAGCTCAGTGAGGTTGGATGGAGAGCATTTGTGAACAGCAGTTTTCAGTTCTTTCCACAGATTCTCGATTGGATTCAGGTCTGGACTTTGACTTGGCCATTCTAACACCTGGATATGTTTATTTTTGAACCATTCCATTGTAGATTTTGCTTTATGTTTTGGATCATTGTCTTGTTGGAAGACAAATCTCCGTCCCAGTCTCAGGTCTTTTGCAGACTCCATCAGGTTTTCTTCCAGAATGGTCCTGTATTTGGCTCCATCCATCTTCCCATCAATTTTAACCATCTTCCCTGTCCCTGCTGAAGAAAAGCAGGCCCAAACCATGATGCTGCCACCACCATGTTTGACAGTGGGGATGGTGTGTTCAGCTGTGTTGCTTTTACGCCAAACATAACGTTTTGCATTGTTGCCAAAAAGTTCAATTTTGGTTTCATCTGACCAGAGCACCTTCTTCCACATGTTTGGTGTGTCTCCCAGGTGGCTTGTGGCAAACTTTAAACGGCACTTTTTATGGATATCTTTAAGAAATGGCTTTCTTCTTGCCACTCTTCCATAAAGGCCAGATTTGTGCAATATACGACTGATTGTTGTCCTATGGACAGAGTCTCCCACCTCAGCTGTAGATCTCTGCAGTTCATCCAGAGTGATCATGGGCCTCTTGGCTGCATCTCTGATAAGTCTTCTCCTTGTATGAGCTGAAAGTTTAGAGGGACGGACAGGTCTTGGTAGATTTGCAGTGGTCTGATACTCCTTCCATTTCAATATTATCGCTTGCACAGTGCTCCTTGGGATGTTTAAAGCTTGGGAAATATTTTTGTATCCAAATCCGGCTTTAAACTTCTTCACAACAGTATCTCGGACCTGCCTGGTGTGTTCCTTGTTCTTCTTGATGCTCTCTGCGCTTTTGACGGACCTCTGAGACTATCACAGTGCAGGTGCATTTATACGGAGACTTGATTACACACAGGTGGATTGTATTTATCATCATTAGTCATTTAGGTCAACATTGGATCATTCAGAGAAACTCACTGAACTTCTGGAGAGAGTTTGCTGCACTGAAAGTAAAGGGGCTGAATAATTTTGCACGCCCAATTTTTCAGTTTTTGATTTGTTAAAAAAGTTTGAAACATCCAATAAATGTCATTCCACTTCATGATTGTGTCCCACTTGTTGTTGATTCTTCACAAAAAAATACAGTTTTATATCTTTATGTTTGAAGCCTGAAATGTGGCAAAAGGTCGCAAAGTTCAAGGGGGCCGAATACTTTCGCAAGGCACTGTAGAGTAGTTGGTGCTAGGATCTGTCAAGAGCAATGATAAACTGTTTGAGACCAGGCAATCAGTCACAGCAAGCTCAACCATGTCATGTATGTTCAGTATGATGTGGGCAGAGGGGAGATGGAGGGAGAGATGGAGTGGGAATGGAGAGAGATGGAGGGGGAGATGGACAGAAAGATGGAGTGAAGCGGGGGAGGAGAGAGATAGTTTGAAGTGGGCAGAGGGGAGAAGGGGAGGGAGAGATGGACAGAAAGATGGAGTGAAGCGGGGGAGGAGAGAGATTGTTTTGTTTTTTTTGTTTTTTTTTAATTTTACCCCTTTTTCTCCCCAATTTCGTAGTATCCAATTGTGTAGTAGCTACTATCTTGTCTCATCGCTACAACTCCCGTACGGGCTCGGGAGAGACGAAGGTTGAAAGTCATGCGTCCTCCGATACACAACCAACCAAGCCGCTGCTTCTTTAACACAGCGCACATCCAACCCGGAAGCCAGCCGCACCAATGCGCCGGAGGAAACACCGTGCACCTGGCCACCTTGGCTAGCGTACACTGCGCCCAGCCCGCCACAGGAGTCGCTGGTGCGCGATGAGACAAGGACACCCCTACCGACCAAGCCCTCCCTAACCCGGGTTAAGGTAGGCCAATTGTGCGTCGCCCCACGGACCTCCCGGTCGCGGCCGGTTAAGACAGAGCCTGGGCGCGAACCCAGGACTCTGATGGCACAGCTGGCGCTGCAGTACAGCGCCCTTAACCACTGCGCCACCCGGGAGGCCCTGGAGAGAGATAGTTTGAAGTGGGCAGAGGGGAGAAGGGGAGGGAGAGGGAGAGGGGAGGAGAGGGGAAGAGATTGTTTACCCTCTGACAAGGTGGAGACACAAGCTACATAATGAGTTGTGACGTGTGTGTGCATGTGTATAAATATGTGCATACCTATCTCTTTGTGTAAGCTAGACTGTTTCCTTCAGTAGCAGGTCATTACATGGACAGTGTTCATCATGAAGGAACTTTAGCAGTACAACAGTCAAACTACGGTTTTGATTCATCACTAGTATAAAGGGGCTTTCTGTTGTGGTTCAGCCTTTGGAATGTGTCCCAAATGGCACCTATCTATATAGTGTTCTACTTTTGTCCAGAGACCTATGGACCATGGTAAAAAGTAGTGCACAACAAAGGGAATTATGTTTATCTGTGTCTTTGTTCTGGTTAGCATCAAATCAATTGAGACGCCCTCGGGCTAGTATCTCTCATGTTTACACTCTGTTAGGGGTCACTGCAGATAGGACTGTTCACAGGGTGTGTTTTTATTTTTTTATTTTTTTATTTCACCAGGTAGGCCAGTTGAGAACAAGTTCTCATTTGCAACTGCGACCTGGCCAAGATAAAGCAAAGCAGTGCAACAATTTAGCATTAACACTGGAGTGATAGATGTGCAGATGATGATGTGCAAGTAGACATACTGGGGTGCAAAAGCGCAAAACAAATAACAATATGGGGATGAGGTAGTTGGGTGTGCTATTTACAGATTGGGTGTGTACAGGTGTGTACAGGTACAGGTAAGCTGCTCTGACAGCTGATGCTTAAAGTTAGAGAGGGATATATAAGACTCCAGCTTCAGTGATTTTTGCAATTCGTTCCAGCCATTGGCAGCAGAGAACTGGAAGGAAAGGCGGACAAAGTAGGTGTTGGCTTTGGGGATGACCAGTGAAAGATACCTTCTGGCGCGTGCTATGGGTGGGTGTTGCTATGGTGACCAGTGAGCTGAGATAAGGCAGGGTTTTACCTAGCAAAGACTTGTAGGTGACCTGGAGCCAGTGGGTTTGGCGATGAATATGTAACGAGAGCCAGCCAACAAGAGCATACAGGTTGCAGAGGTGGGTATTATATGGGGCTTTGGTGACAAAATGGATGGCACTGTGAAAGACTACATCCACTGAACTCTATCTGAGAAGTAGTTGGTGAACCAGGTGAAGCAGTCATTTGAGAAACCAAGGCTGTGAAGTCTGCCGATAAGAATGCGGTGATTGACAAAGTCGAAAGCCTTGGCCAGGTCGATGAAGAGGGCTACACAGTACTGTCTTTTATCGATGGCGGTTATGATATCGTTTAGGACCTTGAGCGTGGATGAGGTGCATCCATGGCCAGCTCGGAAACCAGATTACATAGTGGAGAAGGTACGGTGGGATTCGAAATGGTCTGTGATCTGTTTATTAAATTGGCTTTAAAAGATTTTCAAAAGGCAGGGCAGGATAGATTTAGGTCTATAACAGTTTGGGTCTAGAGTGTCTCCCCCTTCGAAGAGGGGGATGACCGCGGCAGCTTTCAAATCTTCAGAGATCTCAGATGATACGAAAGAGAGGTTGAGCAAGCTAGTAATAGGGGTTGCAACAATTTCGGCATTTTAAAAAGAGAGGGTCCAGATTGTCTAGCACAGCTGATTTGTAGGGATCCAGATTTTGCAGATCTTTCAGAACATCAGCTGTCTGGATTTGGGTGAAGGAGAAGGGGGGGGGGGGGCTTGAGCAAGTTTCTGTGGGGGGTGCAGAGTTATTGGCTGGGGTAGGGGTAGCCAGGTGGAAAGCATGGCCAGCCGTAGAAAAATGCTTATTGAAATGATAGATTATCGTAGATTTAACAGCGGTGACAGTGTTTCCTAGCGTCAGTGCAGTGGGCAGCTGGGAGGAGGTGCTCTTATTCTCCATGGACTTTACAGTATCCCACAACTTTTTAGAATTAGTGCTACAGGATGCCTTTGCTTTCCTAACTGACTTTGTATGTTGGTTACTGACTACCCTGAAAAGTTGTAAATCGCAGGGGGCTATTCGATGCTAATGCAGTACGCCACAGGATGTTTTTGTGCTGGTCAAGGGCGGTCAAGTCTGGGGTGAACCAAGGGCTAAATCTGTTCTTAATTCTACATTTTTTGAATGGGGCATGCTTATTTAGGATGGTGAAAAACGGGAGCATTTGACAGTGATGAGGGGTGGTCGTTTGACCCATTACGGACGCAGGCAATGAGGCAGTGATCGCTGAGATCCTGGTTGAAGACAGCAGAGGTGTATTTAGAGGGCAAGTTGGTCAGGATGATATTTATTTATTTATTCATTCTTTATTTTACTAGGCAAGTCAGTTAAGAACTAATTCTTATTTACAATGACGGCCTACCCCGGCCAAACCCGTACGACGCTGGGCCAATTGTGCGTCACCCAATATGGACTCCCAATCACGGCCGAATGTGATACAGCCTGGATTCGAACAAGAGTACTGTAGTGATGCCTCTTGCACTGAGATACAGTGCCTTAAACCGCTGCGCCACTCGGGAGGGTGCCCATGGTTACAGATTTAGGGTTGTACCTGGTAGGTTCCT
Source organism: Oncorhynchus mykiss (assembly GCF_057628025.1). Classification (NCBI taxonomy): domain Eukaryota; kingdom Metazoa; phylum Chordata; class Actinopteri; order Salmoniformes; family Salmonidae; genus Oncorhynchus; species Oncorhynchus mykiss. The sequence continues at coordinate 71,920,026 of NC_143024.1, forward strand.
TGATAGTTTGTGTGAGATTGAGGGCATGTAACTTAGATTGTAGGATGGCCGGGGTGTTAAACACATCCCAGTTTAGGTCACCTAACAGTACGAACTCTGAAGATAGATGGGGGGGGGCAATCAATTCACATATGGTGTTCAGGTCACAGCTGGACACCACATTGCAACACCACCACCTTTGGCAGTTCTATCTTGTCAGAATATGTTGTAGTTGGGGATGGACATTTCTGAATTTTTGGTTGCCTTCCTAAACCAGGATTCAGACATGGCTAGGACATCAGGGTTGGCAGTGTGTGCTAAAGCAGTGAATAAAACAAACTTTGGGAGGAGGCTTCTGATGTTAACATGCATGAAACCAAGGCTTTTACGGTTACAGAAGTCAACAAATGAGAGTGCCTTGGGAATAGGTGTGGTGCTGGGGGCTACAGAGCCTGGGTTAACCTCTACATCACCAGAGGAACAGAGGAGGAGTAGGATAAGGGAACGGCTAAAGGCTATAAGAACTGGTCTTCTATTACGTTGGGAACAGAGAATAAAAGGAACAGATTTCTGGGCATGGTAGAATAGATTCAGGGCATAATGTACAGACAAGGGTATGGTAGGATGTGAGTACAGTGGAGGTAAACCTAGGCATTGAGTGAGGATAAGAGCGGTTGCGTCTCAGGAGGCACCAGTTAAGTCAGGTGAGGGTGCGACAAAAGAGCTATCTAAGGCATTTAGGGTGGGGCTGGGTCCCCGACAGTGAAACAAAACAATAATAACTAACCTAAACAGCAGAAGACAAGGCATATTGACATTAGGGAGAAGCATGTGTAGCCGAGTGATCATAGGGTCCAAAATGAACAGCAATAGGTGAGTCAGGGAGCCGTTCGGTAGTCATTACTACACTAGGCGAGCTGGAGACACGTTTCGGACCGCGGTCAGCCGACGGGTCTTCTGCTACGTCGTAACAGAACATCCTGTTGAAACCACTTCGGATGATTACGTCGGCAGACCAGTCGTGATGGATCGGCGGGGCACCATGTTGGTAATAAAGGGTCCAGGCCAGTTGGCAAAAGAGATATTGTAGCCCAAGAATTAGCTGGTAGACCTATTCGGCTAGCCAGGAGATGGGCCTAGCTTGAGGCTAGCTCAAGGCTAACTGGTGCTTGCTTCGGGACAGAGGCATTAGCCAGGAGTAGTCATTCGGATTGCAGCTAGCTAGCAGCGATGATCCGGTGTAATGGTCCAGAGCTTGCGGCAGGAATCCGTAGATGTGGTAGAGAATAAGCAGTCCGATATGCTCTGGGTTGATATCATGCTGTGCAGACTGACAGGTATCGACCGAGCTGAGGCTGGCTGGTGCCCGAGTTAACGGTGATTACTGCTAGCAGTGGCTAACTGACTACTAGCTAGTTAGCTTCGGGATGGGGGTTCTAGTTCTAAAGTATAAAAATATCAGATCTGTACCACATTGGGTGAAGCGGGTTGCAAGAGTATATTCAGTCCGTAGATGGAAAGTGAGATTAAAATATTTTAAAAAATATATACGAAAAAAACGGAGAGCGATTATTTACACGTGACAAGACGGGACAAGACAAAATGCACGTCTGACTGCTACGCCACCTTGGAAAATCATGTGTGTGTGTGTTTGTGATATGCATGGTGTGCGTGTGTGAGTACATGCATGCATCTGAGAGTATCCACACCTGGGACTGTATAGCAACAGGACTGGGGCCCACTGCTCTTCTCTGACCTATGGTAATGACAACCTGCATGCTCCTTATTAGCGCAAACAGGATGCCTACAGATGATTTTAATTTTAGACAGTTTGATAGGAAAATAATCCTGCAACAAGAAATGGGAATGATTATGTGGATTATAATGAATGGACACTTTTGTAGGGGTTGATAAATTTTTCCTTAGGGCAACTCAAGTATGAAATTTGAAAGTGGAAATTAGATACCTTACATGCCTTTTTAAAACTGAAATACACAAGTTTGCAATTTACAAAATTTGCAGCAACAAAAGTGGTATCAAATTAAGATCCTACATCTGTATTCACACTTAACACAAAAGAAAGAAAAACACAAACATACACAGTGACACACATGCACACACACCTACACACACAGATACATAAACAGCCACGTAGGAATCCAGCAGTTTTTACCAGACTATTGGTTGATATCCCTCATTATGAGTCTGCATGCCAAATGGAAGAGATTAACACAGAGATTAGACAGACTCCAGACTGCTATCAACAGGCTGCATGCATCTACCCAACCTCTTTCTGCACAGACACACACTGGATGGATGTCTGGAATGGCAGACAAATTATCATTTAAAAATGATCATTCTTGGGATAAGACAAAACTAAAAAAATCACAATGAAATATGTGCTGAATTTAATTAAATTAAGTCAAGCATTATTTTATCTGATGGGGGAGATAATTTGTCCCTCTTTGGCTGCCAGAGGACTGAGAATCAGGAATCAAGGTAAGACCCAAGTGCAGACAGGCAGGGGTTGAAAATCCAGAGCAGAGGCCAAGGTACAGGCTCAGGGTCAGGCTCAGGGTCAGGCAGAGGTTGGAAATCCAGACGTGAGGCAAAGGTACAGGACAGCAAGGCAGGCTCAGGGTCAGGCAGAGGTCGGAAATCCAGAGGTGGAGCAAAGGTACAGGACGGCAGGCAGAGAGAATTGGGAGAAGCAGGCGCTGAGGCAAACCACTGGTAGGATTGAACAAACAAACAAGACGAACTGTCACAGACAGGTATAAATACACAGGGGATAATGGGGAAGATGGGCGACACCTGGAGCGGGGTGGAGACAATCACAGAGACAGGTGAAACAGATCAGAGCGTGACACTGAGGGTGTGTGTGTAGCCTGGTAATTCATTTGTGCCAATGGAGCACCTTGTAATGCTGGGTATCTTACTCCTCTCCCCTGTCTTTCTTTGTGACTGTCAGGACAGAACAGGATCCTACCACACACACGCACGTGCACGCACGCACGCACGCACACACACACACTGACACACACAGTCACCCAGGTGAAGGGGAGGACAGACATGCAGTAGTCCCAGGGAGGAAGTGTCTGTTGGAGAATGATGGGTAATTATTATTAGCAGGGTCATTATAGCGCTCAGGACTCTACTATACTCCATATTTCCTCCTCTCCAATCTGCACTGAGCACAGTCAGTCAGTCCCTCGCTTTCTCTCTCAATGGCTCACTCTGTTTCTGTTTCTCTCACTGTTTGTTCCCATTCCCCCTCTCTCTCTCCATCTCTCTCTCCATCTCTCTGTCTCTCTCTCATCAGTTCATTTCTGAAATGTCTTTTTTGGCTTGATGAAACACAATCATTGCCAAAGCCTGTAAACAAAACAAACAAGTGAGCAGAAGCATCGATAAAAGTAATTATAAAAGAAGATGAATAGAGAACAAGAGATAAAGGAAAAGTATTAGCCAGAGAAATGATCTTACATACATACATCTCTGTGCCTGTCTGACAGAGAGGCTGTGTTAGAGATGCAGGCCCAAAGTCACAGCCATTACTTCTCATTCTAGATATACATCATCTATCTATATATACTGTATTATGGAGACTAGGTTACGGTTGAACCAGGGTTACACGGAACCCAAACCGGCTGCGCGCGTGAGCTGTTGTGCATAAATGTATTTTGTCCCCGTACACCAAACGTGATCATGACACGCAGGTTAAAATATCAAAACAAACTCTGAACCAATGACATTAATTTGGGGACAGGTCAAAAAGCAATGAACAATTATGGCAATTTAGCTAGTTAACTTGCGCTTGCTAGCTAATTTATCCTATTTAGCTAGCTTGCGGTTGCTAGCTAATTTGTCCTGGGATATAACATTGAATTGTTATTTTACCTGAAATGCACAAGGTCTTCTACTCCGACAATTAATCCAGACATAAAACAGCCAATCAAATAATTTCTAGTCATCTCTCCTCCTTCCAGGCTTTTTCATATTTGAAATTGTATGGTGATTGGCATCTATACTTTTACCAAGACAACCAGCAAAACATTTAGTCTTTCAATCACCCACGTGGGTATAACCAATGAGGAGATGGCATGTGGGTATCTGCTTCTATAAACCAAAGAGGAGATGGGAGAGGAAGGACTTGCAGCGCGATCTGCGTCAGAAATAGGAATGAGTTCTATTTTAGCCCTTGGCGTGGCAGAGGCTAGTTGGCGTGCGCGAGTAGTGTGGGTGCAATAATTGAATAACATGGATTTCTAAATGTATTTTGCGACGCTCGCGCACGCGATGTGGATCTGGTCAGCATGTTAGAGTTAAGATTAGGGTTAAGGTTAGAGTCAGGGTTAGGGTTGAGCCGGGATGTGGAGATGAAGCTAGGGTTAGGGTTCGTGTAAGGTTTAGGGTTAAGGTTAGAGTCAGGGTTAGGGTTGAGCCGGGATGTGGACATGAAGTTAGGGTTATAGGGCTAGATTAATTCAATTTAACCTTCGATAACCGACAATTGCAAAGCATAATTATTGGTTTTTGTTTGGCAGTTGTCAGAGGTGTAACCAAGTGTCTGCTCTTGTGGTCATTGTCACAGAACCACACCAACTCGTGTTGAAAGTTGAGAACGAGAATGTGTAAGCCATATGAAAATAATGACAATCAAATTGAAAATCATGAAACAAAATTATAGGGATTTATATCGGCCTATCGATTAAAGGCTGATTACGTCCCATACTCCAGTGTTTGAACTTATCCCATGCAGACGTTTTCTACTAATTGGAATGTCTGTGATAGGTATAACGCCAGGAACCACTTGTGGATTTGACAGCTCTGTAATTCGCACGTTTACATTCAGACACGGGCTGCATCCCAAATGGCATTATGGGTAATAAGGTTCCGTCTGGGGCTCAAACACTCTCTTCAGATCTGCTGCAGGTGTCAAAGAAGAGACAAGCTCAAAGTGTTCCGTGCTCTCTCTCTCTCTCTCTCTCTCTCTCTCTCTCTCTCTCTCTCTCTCTCTCTCTCTCTCTTTTCCCTATCTTTGGGAGTATTTCATTGCCACGGTCAGTGACCCTGAGCTTCATCTTACACCTGCAATGTTTACAAAGAGCCCAGTGATAATGAAATACTGTATCATCCCAAAAAGTTATTTAAAAATGTAAATTGAATCTAATTGAACATAAGGCTGATAAATTGGATTGGTGGAATGTGATATTTAGAGTATGGCTAATCCTGAGCTGGGCTGTCCAAATGTAAAATGAGCTGTTGGACCTAAACTAATTAGATATTTGCCAAATCCTCTTACCCAAACTGTGTTGTGAGGGTTCAGAGAGTGTCTGTGTCCAAAGTTGCACCCTATTCAGTATATAGTGCAATTATTTTGACCAGGGCCCATTGGCCTCTAGTTAAGAGTAGTGTTCTAATCTATCTAGGGAATAGGGTGCCATTTTGGATACAGTTAGTGACTACAGGCAGCGAAAATGACACGAGAGGCGAAATATATATATATATATATATAAAATAAAAAATCTAACTGACCTAGAAAATAGTTTACAATGCCAGACAGTTTTATACTGTGGACAGGATCAGGGCTGGTTTTCACAAAGGGTGCTGATCTTGGATCAGTTCCACATGTACTGTATGTGCACATACATGTAATCGTATAAATTGTGATCTCAAAGGTATGACTGATCCTGTATCAGCACTCCTACTCTGAGATGATTGATACATACGGCCCCAGGACTTCGTGGTCATATGGAAGTTACAATGGAGAACCGAGTAAAATAAGTATCACAATAAAGAGAGTGGGAGGAGTGTAATAGGTAGTAAACCCAGAATAGAGGGACATGTGATGCCTCGTACAGGCCCCAACTGTTTTTATACAGAGAGTGAATGAAAAAGAGAGAGAGGAGTGAGATAGAGTGATAGAGAGAGAGAGGATAGAGAAAGAGAGCGAGACAGACAGACAGAGGAGAGACACACACAAAGGAGAGAGACAGAGAGAAGAGAGAGAGAGACACACACACACATACAGGAGACAGACAGAGAGAGAGAGAAGAGAGAGAGATTGTCACACACACAGGAGAGAGAGAGAGGCAGAGAGAGAGAGAGAGAGAGCGAGAGAGTCTCACACACACACACACACACACAGGAGACAGACAGAGAGAGAGAAGAGAGAGTCACACACACACACAGGAGAAAGACAGAGAGAGAGAAGAGAGAATCACACACACACACACAGGAGACAGACAGAGAGAGAGAAGAGAGAGTCACACACACAGGAGAGAGACAGAGAGAAGAGAGAGAGAGTCACACACACAAATGAGTGATATATAGAGGGAGAGAGGGATAGAGATGGATAAGTTAGAACCAATTGTTTTCAGGAACCAAAAGTGTTTCTATAAGTCAGCATAAGTGATACCATATCACCCTGTGGGATACTGAACCAGCACATTGAAATATCATCATTTGATTGTCATCATTTTATAGGCAACATATTCTTGCAAGGCGGAAATTTTTCAGCGCATCCAATGAATGTAAAGAGTAAAACTAGTTAATTTACAAGTTGACCCTTCACCATCCTAAACAGAATAACAAATAGGCCACATTTTCTCCTCTAGCGCTCTCTGGCTTCAGGAGAAAATAAAATCTAATTCATCTGAAACTGTGCTGCTCTCTCTGCCTTCGCCAGGTCCCGACAAATACACTACAGGGGTTGTGTGCTCAGTGAATAAAATGTGAATAAATATCATATGAAAGAAAGAGGGAAAAAAAGATAAGAAAACTGTTGATTGCTGCTCCTTGATTCATATTCACGCTGCAAGGCCATCGCTCTCAGACGACTGATCTTAAACAGATTCCCTGCCGCTCGTCTCGCCGCATGACCGGCGCTCCCATCAGCATATTTTCTGTGTCATGTATCAAAGCTGGGTGGTAAATACGAACCCCCCTGGCCGTTCGCTGGTTGGCTCCTGTAATCTCAGCGCCGCTCGTTCGCTACCTTAGCAAGCGATAGGTTGGGCGGGCACGCGTCAGGTAGGCAGGCAGACCCGCTGTGCGTCCCAAATGGCACCCTATTCCCTTTATAGTGCCCATTAGTTCTGGTCAAAAGTAGTGATATATATAGGGAGCAGGGTGCCATTTGGGACTAGCCCCAGGCAGGTGCTGTGGCGGTGAATCACTGGTAGCAGGCTCTATACATCAGGGGGACATAGCCTGTCAGAGCGTGAATGGGTTTTGTCATGAATGAATAACTACCACAAATGTGGTGGGTTGCGGTTGCGGGGGGGCCCGGGCTGGGAAGGGAGAGCTTTACCCTGCTAAGCCTTTTCATCTCCTCTGATCCACACCCCGGGGCACTGGGAAATATAAACAGCATCTTCTCTTCTTCAGGAGGGAAGGAAGACAAAGGGATGGGATGACAGAGGAGAGAGAGAGAGAGAGAGAGAGAGAGAGAGAGAGAGAGAGAGAGAGAGAGAGCGAGGGAGACATACATATATATTGTAACAGGAAGTGTTGGGTTGTTAATCTAACAGTAGGAGTGTGACAGACACTGTAGGCTACTTGAGGGAGAGTGCAAGTGTGCTTGACTAATATTGAGTGTGTAGTATGAGTGTACTGTGTAGTCCCTTCTGGCAATATAGTGCATGCTCATACAGAAGAGATGCTTAAAGGGTTAAAGGTTCGGATCCATCGGTATGTTGACCTGTCTGTGTGTTAAAAAGCTTGTGCTCTGTCACACTCCCACATCTTCATTGGTTGTAGCGCTCTACAGTAACAATGTCTTCTACTTCTATTTCTTCCTTTTTTACTTTGCTACCAAAGGGATGCCACACACGTGTGTACTTTTCCTCACTACCCAAAATGTCCTCCTGCTGCTTTCCCATCTGCCCTGCAATTCTCTCTCTCTCTCATGACAGGTGGTGTTCTGAGCCATCTAGAATGGCAATCAATGGATTCAAGGTCTAGAGCACCAGGCAACTAGAGAGATTAGCACAAGTATCACAGTTTCAGGCTTCCGCTCATCTCCCTGACCTTCTAACCTTCATGGTCTGGTCACGTGGACACACACACAAACACACACACACACACACAAATCTTCTGACCTCCTGTCAACAAGCTCCCCCCCACACCTCTAACTACTGCCTGTCCTCTCTCCTCTCCCCTCCTCTCTCTCTTCTCTCCTCTGTCTGTCTCCTCTGCTGTAAACCAGCTGATTTATGTATTTACAGGGACACGGAACAATGAAAAACCTTATTAGGTGTCATGATATTCATTGTACACGATCAAGGTTAAGGCATGAGTTCCAACATGGGCCTGCTGCAGCAGCATAAAATGCTGTGTTTGTTTGTGTGTGTGTGTGTGGGGGGGGGGGGGAGTTCCTGCACCAGCCTACTGGTTCCCAATGACCAGCTGGGTAATCGATCATAAAATCCGCTGACTGGTTGAGGCCGACTTGTGCGTTCCAGGAAAGAGAGGAGAAGGCCCAGTAATGTGTGAGGGACATTAACAAAGTTAATGGTTGTTAGGGTGTGTGGGTGGGGAGTTGGGGGGTGTGTGTGTGTTTGTGTGCGTGCGTGCAGAACAAAATGTGTGTGTGTATGTGTGTGTATGCGAGTGGGTACATGCATGCTTGTGGAGGATATTATGTATTTGTTTAGGTGTGTAAAGACACGTGTGAAAAGTACTTTACAAACCATGCAGTTGTTTAGATCTATCCAATCTCATGTTGAATTATTATTTCATAAACTTCATTTGTACCCGATTATGCTTTTATGAGGCATCTGACACCATACTACATACAGTACAGTACAACACACACAGAGAGCCCTATGGGCCCTGGTCAAAGTAGTGCACAACAAAGGGAATAGGCAGCCATTTGGGATGCATCCTGGGTTAGTTTGTTATCTCTGAGGAGTGTTTACTGGCCATTCATCACCATAATGGGAACAGCCCTCTACTAAATAACTATTCCTTTCTCAACACTATCCCAAATTGCACTCTATTTCATACATAGTGCTCTACTCTTTACCAAGGTCCTATGGGCCCTGTTCTCAACCTATTCCCTTTATAGTGCACTACTTTTGACCGTAGGCCAAAATGCACCCTATTCCCTATAGTGCATTCCTTTTTTGCACTATGTAGGGAATAGGGTGCAATTTAGGATGCAATCTACGCTCTCTATTGGCTCAACGGCGGTGTGGGCGGGGCTCCCAGGCAGGGCGCCAAGGGGGCGGGATGACCAATCTGTCAACTCTGTTTGAGAGGTCCATTCACAACCCACTGTGCACCAGGGTGGGAGCAGGGTGGTTGAGAAATGTGCTTGATGACAAATGAAGATCGTTAATACCATACTGTGGTGCAGATGTGCTCTTCTCCCACACACTTTAAGCCTTCAGAAGTAACACAGACAACCAATAGGTAGGTACTAAACTGTCACTGTGTGCTACTCTTCCCGCACCATTTTTCTACCCCCTAGCCATAGTCTAGTCAGACATCTGTATGCAGTTGGCTCCACACAGAGCCTGAATGGGCCCCATAGAGCAGCCTTACTTCATTCACTATTTCCAGTCTATGACGGAGTCATCCAGGCTTACTCACCACTACCATGTCAGGCGACTGTACCCTGCAGAAGTACGGTCCCATCCCAAATCCCATAGTCCCTTGTCCCCCACCCAACCCTTCACGTGATTGGCTATTGGCTAGAGCCATGAAAAGCGTGCACCCTGGGTAAAGTCACACGGTCGTGTTTTATTAATGTGTGGCGATGCATTCAGTCAGTCGCTCCGTTTGAGACGAAGACACAATCTGCTCGGTGGTAAACACAGATTTAATGGTCCCTGGCTTGTGTTCCTTGTCTCACAGTAACAGCTAGCACTGACAGCTAGTGGCCTGCCTGGGAACATGTATAAGAAATGAACAACAAGGACAAGTCAGTCACGGGAATCACTGAGAGGGAAAAAGAAGTAGAGCACAGTGAATGTCTCAAATGAGATTTAGAAGGCAAAGGGATGACTAGTGTGCTAAGTCAAGCTTCAGTTCCTTGGCATGCATATCACCAAGTCCATGAAATGGTCCCAGCAGTAGGTGTAAGTGGTGGAAAAAGTACCCAATTGTCATACTTGTACATTATTTTCTTTAGGAATGTAGTGGAGTAAAAGTACAAGAAAATATTAATAGTAAAGAAAAGTACAGATACCCCCCCAAAAAAACTTAAGTAGAACTTTAACGTATTCTTACTTAAGTACTTCACACCACTGGAAGGAGCAAGCATTTCGCTACTCCCGCATACCATCTGCTAAACATGTGTATGTGACAAATAAACATTTGATTTGATTTGAACAGCAACTCTTCAACCTCAGGAAGCTGAAGAAATGCAACAAGACCCTCACAAACTTCTACAGATGCACAAATATCATACCCCCAAGACCAGAGGTGGAAAAAATACTCAATTGTCATACTTGAGTAAAATTAAAAAATACCTTAATAGAAAATGACTCAGGTAAAAGTGAAAGTCACCCAGTAAAATACTACTTGAGTAAAAGGCTAAACATATTTGGTTTTAAATATACTTAAGTATCAAAAGTAAATGGAATTGTTAAAATATACATAAAATAAATTATTTCAAATTTCTTCCAGACAATTTAATTTAATTTTTTTTAATTTACCGATATCAAGGGGCACACTCCAGCACTCAGACATAATTTACAAGCTAAGCATTTGTGTTTAGTGAGTCTGCCAGGTCAAAGGCAGTAGGGCTGACTAGGGATGTTCTCTTGATAAGTGTGTGACTTAGACCATTTCCCTGTCCTGCTAAGCACATAAAAGGTAACGAGTACTTTTGGGTGCCAGGAAAAAAAAATGGAGCAAAAAGTACATTATTTTCTTTCGGAATGTAGTGGAGTTAAAGTAAATGTTGTCAAAATATAAATAGTAAAGTATAGATACACACACAAAAAAAACGACTTAAGTAGTACTATAAAGTATTATTACTTACAGTAAGTACTTTACACCACTGCCAAAGACATGCTAACCTCTCACCGTTACAACAGCCGAGGTTAGCATGTTTGTGGGGGGTATGATATTTATGTCTCTGTATCTTTCTCCCTCATCATTATTCGCGATTCATTCAAGACTATCCATAATCATGGTAGGATCCACATTAATGTAGAAGTGTTTCGATACATATTCATTTCTTATCTTCAATAAAAGGGATTGTGAATAAAAGTGATTGTGAATAAAAGTGATTGTGACAAATTACACAACACATTATTAACCATTAAATTCTATTGGGCACAAAATCATCTGCAACACAACCAAAACTGCATTCAACAAGTTTGTAGAGTCCCAAGATTGACGTAATCATTTGCGTGCCAGGAATATGGGACCAAGTACTAAACTTTTGACTCCATTAATACACATAAGTGAATTTGTCTCAATAATTTTTATCCCCCTAGAATGGAGGGACTAATGCATAAAATGTGCTGTAATTTCTAAACGGTTCGCCCAATATGGATGAAAATACCCGCAAAGTAAAGCTGACAGTCTGCACTTCATTTATAAAGTGCTGGAGCACAGAGACAAAACAACAAAAGATGTATCACTGTCCCAATACTTTTGGAGCTCACTGTATACAGTATATATATATGTGTACCAATCAAACGTTTGGACACCAACTCATTCAAGGGTTTTAGTTCATTTTTACTATTTTCTATATTGTAGAATAATAGTGAAGACATCAAAACTTTGAAATAACACATATGGCATCATGTAGAAACCAAAAATGTGTTAACCAAATCAAAATATATGTTATATTTAAGATTCTTCAAAGTAGACACTCTTTGCCTTGACAGCTTTGCACACTCTTGGCATTCTCTCAACCAGCTTCATGAGGAATGCTTTTCCAACAGTCTTGAAGGCGTTCCCACATATGCTGAGCAATTGTTGGCTGATTTTCCTTCACTCTGCGGGCCAACTCATTCCAAGCCACCTCAATTGGGTTGAGGTCAGGTGATTGTGGAGGCCAGGTCATCTGATGCAGCACTCCATCTCTCTCCTTCTTGGTCAAGTAGCCCTTACACTGCCTTGAGGTGTGTTTTGGGTCATTGTCCTGTTGAAAAACAAATGATAGTCCCACTAAGCGCAAACCAGATGGGATGGCGTATCTCTGCAGAATGCTGTGGTAGCCATGCTGGTTAAGTGAGCCTTGAATTCTAAATAAATCACTGACAGTGTCACCAGCAAAGCACCCCCACACCATCACACCTCCTTAATGCTTCACAGTGGGAACCACACATGCGGAGACCATCCGTTCACCTACTCTACGTCTCACAAAGACACAGCGGTTGGATCCAAAAATCTCAAATTTTCACACATCAGACCAAAGGACAGATTTCCACCCATCAAATGTCCATTGCTCGTGTTTCTTGGCCCAAGAAAGTCTCTTCTTCTTATTGGAGTCCTTTAGTAGTGGTTTCTTTGCAACATTTTGACCATGAAGGCCTGATTCACGCAGTTGACATTGAGATGTGTCTGTTACTTGAACTGTGAAGCATTTATTTGGGCTGCAATCTGAGGTGCAGTTAACTGTAATGAGCTTATCCTCTGCAGCAGAGGTAACTATGGGTCTTCCTTTCCTGTGGCGGTCCTCATGAGAGCTAGTTCCATCATAGCGCTTGATGGTTTTTGAGACTGCACTTGAAGAAACTTTCAAAGTTCTTCAAATTTTCTGCATTGACTGACCTTCATGTCTTAAAGTAATGGTGGACTGTAATTTCTCTTTGCTTATTTGAGCTGTTATTGCCATAATATGGACTTGGTATTTTACCAAAATAGGGCTATCTTCTGTATACCACCCCTTGTCACAACCTTGTCGCAACACAACTGATTGACTCAAATGTATTAAGGAAAGAAATTACACAAATTAACTTTTTAACAAATTAACAAATTAACAAGGCACACCTAATAAGTGAATTGCATTCCAGGTCACTTCCTCATGAAGCTGGTTGAGAGAATGCAAAGAGTGTGCAAAGCTGTAATCAAGGCAAAGGTACTTTGAAGAATCTCAAATATAAAATATATTTTGTTCTACACTTTTTTGGTTACTGAACTCAGCAAAAAAGAAACGCCCCTTTTCAGGACCCTGTCTTTCAAAGATAATTAGTAAAAATCCAAATAACTTCACAGATCTTCATTGTAAAGAGTTTAAATACTGTTTCCCATGCTTGTTCAATGAACCATAAACAATTAATGAACATGCACCTGTGGAACGGTCGTTAAGACACGAACAGCTTAAAGACGGTAGGCAATTAATGTCACAGTTATGAAAACCTGGGACACTAAAGAGGTCTTTCTACTGACTCTAAAAAGCACCAAAAGAAAGATGCCCAGGGTCCCTGCTCATCTGTGTGAACATGCCTTAGGCATGCTGCAAGGAGGCATGAGGACTGCAGATGTGACAAATGCAATAATTTGCAATGTCCGTACAGTGAGACGACTAAGACAGCGCTACAGGGAGACAGGACGGATAGCCGATCGTACTCGCAGTAGCAGACCACGTGTAACAACACCTGCACAAGATCAGTATATCCAAACATCACACCTGCGGGACGGTAACAACAACTGCCCGAGTTACACCAGGAACGCACAATCCCTCCATCAGTGCTCAGACTGTTCGCAATAGGCTGAGAGAGGCTGGACTGAGGGTTTGTAGGCCTGTTGTAATGCAGGTCTTCACCAGACATCACCGGCAACAACGTCACCTATGGGCACAAACCCACCATCGCTGGACCAGACAGGACTGGCAAAAAGTGCTCTTCACTGATGAGTCGTGGTTATGTCTCACTAGGGGCGATGGTCGGATTCGCATTTATCGTCAAAGGAATGAGTGTTACACCAAGGCCTGTACTCTGGAGCAGGATTGATTTGGAGGTGGAGGGTCCATCATGGTCTGGGGCGGTGTGTCACAGCATCATCGGACTGAGCTTGTTGTCATTGCAGGCAATCTCAACGCTGTGCGTTACAGGGAAGACATCCTCCTTCCACATGTGGTACCCTTCCTGCAGGCTCATCTTGACATGAACCTCCAGCATGACAATGCCGCCAGCCATACTGCTCGTTCTGTGTGTGATTTCCTGCAAGACAGGAATGTCAGTGTTCTGCCATGGCCAGTGAAGAGCCCGTATCTCAATCCCATTGAACACGTCTGGGACCTGTTGGATTGGAGGGTGAGGGCTCGGGCCATTTCCCCCAGAAATGTCTAGGAACTTGCAGGTGTGGAAGATTAGGGTAATATCTCACAGCAAGAACTGGCAAATTTGGTGCAGTCCGTGAGGAGGAGATGCACTGCAGTACTTAATGCAGCTGGTGGCCACACCATATACTGACTGTTACTTTTGATTTGGACCCCCCCCCCCCCCCCACACATTCAATTTCTGTTAGTCACATGTCTGTGGAACTTGTTCAGTTTATTTCTCAGTTGTTGAATCTTGTTATGTTCATAAAAATATTTACACATTTTAAGTTTGCTGAAAATAAACACAGTTGACAGTGAGAGGATGTTTCTTTTATTGCTGAGTTTAAATGATATCCATGTGTTATTTCATAGTTTTGTCTTCGCTATTATTCTACAGTGTAAAAAAATTCAAAAATTAAGAAAAACCCTGAGAGAGGCCTGTAATTTTCATCATAGGTACACTTCAACTATGACAGACAAAATGAGGAAAAATATCCAGAAAATCACATTGTAGGATTTTAAATTAATTTATTTGCAAATTATGGTGGAAAATAAGTATTTGGTCAATAACAAAAGTTTATCTCAAAACTTTGTTATATACCCTTTGTTGGCAATGACAGAGGTCAAACGTTTTCTGTAAGTCTTCACAAGGTTTTCACACACTGTTGCTGGTATTTTGGCCCATTCCTCCATGCAGATCTCCTCTAGAGCAGTGATGTTTTGGGGCTGTTGCTGGGCAATACGGACTTTCAACTCCCTCCAAAGATGTTCTATGGCGTTGAGATCTGGAGACTGGCTAGGCCACTCCAGGACCTTGGAATGCTTCTTACGAAGCCACTCCTTCGTTGCCCGGGCGGTGTGTTTGGGATCATTGTCATGCTGAAAGACCCAGCCACGTTTCATCTTCAATGCCCTTGCTGATGGAAGGAGTTTTTCACTCAAAATCTCACGATACATGGCCCCATTCATTCTTTCCTTTACACGGATCAGTCGTCCTAGTCCCTTTGCAGAAAAACAGCCCCAAAGCATGATGTTTCCACCTCCATGCTTCACAGTAGGTATGGTGTTCTTTGGATGCAACTCAGCATTCTTTGTCCTCCAAACACGACGAGTTGAGTTTTTACCAAAAAGTTATATTTTGGTTTCATCTGAACATATGACATTCTCCCAATCTTCTTCTGGATCATCCAAATGCTCTCTAGCAAACTTCAGACCGGCCTGGACATGTACTGGCTTAAGCAGGGGGACACGTCTGGCACTTTACCTAGCATAGACTTATAGATGACCTGGAGCCAGTGGGTTTGGCAACTGATATGTAGTGAGGGCCAGCCAACGAGAGCCTACAGGTCGCAGGGGTGGGTAGTATATGGGGCATTGGTGACAAAACAGATGGCACTGTGATAGATTACATCCAGTTTGCTGAGTAGAGTGTTGGGGGCTATTTTGTAAATAGTCAAAGAACGGTAGGATAGTCAATTTTACAAGGGTATGTTTGGCAGCATGAGTGAAGGAGGCTTTGTTGTGAAATAGGAAGCTGATTCTAGATTTAATTTTGGATTGGAGATGCTTAATGTGAGTTTGGAAGGAGTGTTTACAGTCTAACCAGACACCTAGGTATTTGTAGTTGTCCACATATTCTAGGTCAGAACCGTCCAGAGTAGTGATGCTAGTCAGGCGGAAGGGGGCGGGCAGCAATCGGTTGAAGAGCATGCACTTAGTTTGACTAGCATTTACAAGCAGTTGGAGGCCAGGGAAGGAGTGTTGTATGGCATTGAAGCTCGTTTGGAGGTTTGTTAGCACAGTGTCCAAAGAAGGGCCAGATGTATACAGAACGGTGTCGTCTGCGTAGAGGTGGATCAGAGAATCACCAGCAGCAAGAGCGACATCATTGATATATACAGAGAAGAGAGTCGGCCCGAGAATTAAACCTTGTGGCACCCCCATAAAGACTGCCAGAGGTCCGGACAACAGGCCCTCCGATTTGACACACTGAACTCTATCTGAGTAGTTGGTGAATCAGACGAGGCAGTCATTTGAGAAGCCAAGGCTATTGAATCTGCCGATAAGAATGCAGTGATCGAAAGCCTTGGCCAGGTCAATGAAGACGGCTGCACAGTACTGTCTTTTATTGATGGCGGTTATGCTATCGTTTAGGACCTTGATCTTGGCTGAGGTGCACCCATGACCAGCTAGGAAACCAGATTGCATAGTGGAGAAGGTACGGTGGGATTCTAAATGGTCGGTAATCTGTTAGTTAACTTGGCTTTCAAAGATTTTAGAAAGGCAGGGCAGGATGGATATACAGTAGGTCTATAACAGTTTGGGTCTAGAGTGTCACCCGCTTTGAAGAGGGGGATGACCACGGTAGCTTTCCAATCTTTGGGGATCTCAGACAATACAACAGAGAGGTTGAATAGGCTAGTAATAGGGGTTGCAACAATTTCGGCAGATAATTCTAGAAAGAGAGGGTCCAGATGGTCTAGCAAAGCTGATTTGTAGGGATCCAGATATTTCAGTTCTTTCAGAACATCAGCTGTCTGGATTTGGGGTAGGGGTAGCCATGTGGAAAGCATGGCCAGCTGTGGAAAAATGCTTATTGAAATAATCGATTATCGTAGATTTATCGGTGGTGACAGTGTTTCCTAGCCTCAGTGCAGTGGGCAGCTGGGAGGGGGTGCTCTTATTCTCCATGGACTTTATAGTTTCCCAAAACTTTTTGGAATTAGTGCTACAGGAAGCAAATTTCTCTTGGAAAAAGCTAGCCTTAGCTTTCCAAACTGACTGTATATTGGTTACCGACTTCCCTGAAAAGTTGCATATCGCGGGGGCTATTCGATGCTAATGCAGAACGCCACAGGATGTTTTTGTGCTGGTCAAGGGCAGTCAAGTCTGGGGTGTACAAAGGGCTATATCTGTTCTTAGTACTACATTGCTAACAGTACGAACTCTGAGGGTAAATGGGGGGGCGATCATTTCACATATGGTGTCCAGGGCACAGCTGAGGGCAGAAGGGTGTCTATAACACGCGGCAAATGGCGAGAGACTTAAATACTTTATCCAAGTGTTTAGTATTTCACACCGAGGAACTTTACTCTCTCCCCTTTTAACCATAGCGTCTAGATCAGATTAGATAAACGGCTAGTAGCGAAGAGAGACGCTAAGTTTTGACAGACCAGTGAAGTAACATCTCTCCAAGCAGCGTTGTGCAAGCCAGGCAGCATTTTGAAAGGAGTGTAATTTCATTTAATGTGTAAATATCCGTTTGATGTCAGGGAGTGTAGAAGCACAGAAAGCAGGGATGACAGCTCTCTGACAGTTAATTATGCTTCCTTGTGTGGTTCACAGGTGATGAGGGTTCTGAGTTCCCAGTACACACCACCGCAATCACCAACATACACACACACGCACACGCACACACAGACATATCCTGTAGTACATTGGCCTATAGTACCAGTCAGAGGAGGGAGACTGCTGCTCAGAGGACAGAGGAGCACTGGAGTAGAAGGTACTGTATGGATGAGGAGGATTCAACAGATTGTATGTTATGATAATAATAATAATTTGCCAAAAGCATAAAGCACTTTTCAGGATTTCCTCATTTCTCCATCTTTAAAGGATATAACCCTATGGCCCTGGTCAAACGTAGTGCACAATAAAGAGAATATCGCCCTGATCTGTTTCACCTGTCTTTCGTCTCCACCCCCCCCCAGTGGCTCTTATCTTCCCCATTATCCTCTGTGTATTTATACCTGTGTTTTCTGTCTGTCTGTGACAGTTCTTCTTGTTTGTTCAATCCTACCAGTGGTTTGCCTCAGCGCCTGCTTTTCCCCATTCTCTCTTTTTCTCGCCCTCCTGGTTTTTGACCCTTGCCTGTCCTGTCTTTGAGCCGTCCTGGTTTTTGACCCTTGCCTGTCCTGTCTTTGACACCCACCTGGTTTTTGACCCTTGCCTGTCCTGTCTTTGACACCCACCTGGTTTTTGACCCTTGCCTGTCCTGTCTTTGAGCCCACCTGGTTTTTGACCCTTGCCTGTCCTGTCTTTGAGCCCTCCTGGTTTTTGACCCTTGCCTGTCCTGTCTTTGACACCCACCTGGTTTTTGACCCTTGCCTGTCCTGTCTTTGAGCCCTCCTGGTTTTTGACCCTTGCCTGTCCTGTCTTTGACACCCACCTGGTTTTTGACCCTTGCCTGTCCTGTCTTTGAGCCCTCCTGGTTTTTGACCCTTGCCTGTCCTGTCTTTGATACCCACCTGGTTTTTGACCCTTGCCTGTCCTGTTTTTGAGCCACTGACCACTCGGTCTGACCACTCTGTCTGACCCTACCTGCCGTCATGCACCTTTGCCCCTACCTCTGGATTTACCGACCTCTGCCTGACCTGACCCTGAGCCTGCCTGCCATCCTGTACCCCCCCACACACACACACACACACTTCTCTGGACTATTGACCCCTGCTTGCCTTGACCTGTCTATTTGCCTGCTCCTTTGGGATTATTAAACTATTGGTTATCTGACGTGGTCTGCATCTGGGTCTTACCTTCATACCTGATAATAGGCTGCCATTGGGGACACAGCTAATGTTGTTCATTGCTCTTGATTTGGCTGGGCTTCACTAGCTAATTGTCTCCGCTAATCAGCTGTTGGCCAAGCTACAAAAGAGCTTTTAAAGCCTGTGAATTCACATTGCTAAGCGGTAGACCGTGTAGACAGTGTGTGCTAACAATGTGAAAGAGAGCTACAAATATATGTTTTCTGAAAGCTTCCCCTTCTATTCAGAGCAGCAAACTAAGCTAGGAAATGGATTGTCTGGCTTTGAAAAGGCGTGAAAGCGTATGCAGTGAAACTTGTAAGTGTTGAGATATGTCCCAATTGGGACCCATGGGCCCTGGTCAAAAGTAGTGCACTACATGGGGAATAGAGTGCCATTTAGTAAGCGTCCTTGGCAGAAACAAAATGTCAATAGGCAGAAGTAGGAATGTGTTCACTAATTAGAGTCAGATGCCTTTTGAAGAGTTTTCTAAGGTTGCATTCCAAATAGCACCCTATTCCTTATGGGCCTTGGTCAAAAGTAGTGCCCTAAGTGAACAGGGTGCCATTTAACATTTAGCCCAAGTTTTTTTTTGTATCCTTTAACAACATAGCATTCACACTTCAGGAATCAGCAGGCTGGTGTCTCCTCTCTATAAGTGAATTATTACTTAATTATTTCAATTTGTTCGGGATAGGGAGGCGTAATAGCATGTAGCTTGTATCACTATGGCAAAACTAGTTTTCCATCTCATGTCTCGCCCCCCTTCATACATAACCTTTCCCCCTGAAATGATGGTGCTGGTGATGTTATCCAATCCAGGGGCATACTGGATCTCCACCCTCCCGCTCGCTCACCCCACAGGTCTACCCCCCAAAATACATGTATCTCCTAGATCTGTCCCCCAGTGTCAACCTCTGTAATGAGTTTTACATATCTCACAATGAAAAATTGTCCAAATGCTGAGAGACTCTTTGAAGTTAAAGTGCAGGGAGTTCTTTAATGTGTTCGCAAATGAGCTCACAAATCTGGGAGGCACCAGCCCAGCATCAGGGAGGTGATGGAGGGGAGATGCCAGAGATGTGTTATTTAGGCTGCTAGGGAGTATCGCATCATGTGTGTCTGAAATGGCACCCTATTCCCTATGGGCGTTGGGCATAAGTATTGCACTAAATAGTGAATAGGGTGCCATTTGGGACACATCCATTGCATCCATTTACTACGTAATATGATTATGTATCAGGGACATCTGACTGACTGGGGGACACACATCTATTAAAACAATTCCATATATCTTAGTAGACTCAAATACACTCCCATGCATTTAAACCAGGAATTTGAAAATAGTATTTGAAATGAGTATTTGAAAATACTTTAAAATACAACTTGGTCAACTATTTGGTTCTTCCAGTAACCATTCAAATACTCAAATAAAAGTACTTGTTTCAGGCTGTGTATTTGAAAATAGTCAAATACACAGAAACAAAGTATTTAAATAACAAATACTAAAATAAACATGTATTTGAACCTAGGTCTGATACAGTGCGCTACTTTATATAAAGTGAATAGGGTGTCATTTAGAATGGAACCTTACTGTCATGGTGAAAGGTATTGTGGGAATTTAGCTAATGGGCTGTGCAATCTGAAAGTCTGTTCAAACAGACACACAGACACACACACAGACACACAGACACCACGCGTCTCTCATTTGGAGAGCAGGGAATTACAGCCCCATTAGTACTTGAACAAGGTATCCGAAGGAATCATCGACATAATAAACATGCCGCATTACAATAGTTTGTGCTGGAGTCATCTTTCCTACAATGAACTTCTGGGGTGTGTCACAATATTATCTCCTTTCTCCTGAAATTTGCACTTGTGTACTATTTCCCAAACATCTAAAACATTGGATTGGTGGAGGCATGGGCTAGTCAGAGCTTCCATCTTATTTCTTACAGTGCATTTGGAAAGTATTCAGGCCCCTTGACTTTTTCCACATTTTGTGACGTTACCGCTTTATTCTAGAATTGATTCAATTGTTTTCCCCCCATAATCAATCTACACACTGTCGTCTGGAGATAGAGAGGAGGAGTAGTTGGAAGGATCGGAGGACCAAAATGCAGCGTGTTATGTGTTCATCGTGAATTGAATAAACAGAGAACACTTGAACAAACTATACAAAACAATAAACGAACGTGAAGCTATATACGAAATGTGCTGACACAAGCAACTAACATAGACAATCACCCACAATGACAAAACAGGCTACCTAAATACGGTTCCCAATCAGAGACAACGACTAACACCTGCCTCTGATTGAGAACCATATCAGGCCAAACACAGAAACAGACAAACTAGACATCCAACATAGAATGCCCACTCAGATCACACCCTGACCAAACAAAACATAGAAACATACAAAACAAACTATGGTCAGGGCGTGACAGCACACCTGTATTTGTAGTTTCTCCCATTATTCTCTGCAGATCCTCTCAAGCTCTGTAAGGTTGGATGGGGAGCGTTCCCACTCAAGGACATTCAGAGACAATTCTTAGGTCTCTCCAGAGATGTTCGATCAGGTTCAAGTCTTGGCACTGAAGGACATTTAGAGACTTGTCCGGAAGACACTCCTGCATTGTCTTGGCTGTGTGCTTCAGGTCGTTGTCTGGTTGGAAGGTGAACCTTCAACCCAAGTCTGAAGTCCTGAGCGCTCTGGAGCAGGTTTTCATCAAGGATCTCTCTGTACTTTTCTCTGTTCATCTTTGCCTCGATCCTGACTAGTCTCCCAGTCACTACCACTGAAAAACCAGGTTTCCTCCAGACGTGATGCTTGGTATTCAGGCCAAAGCGTTCAATCTTGGTTTCATCAGACCAGATAATCTTGTTTCTCATGGTCAGAGTCCTTTAGGTGCCTTTTAGCATACTCCAAGTGGGCTGTCATGTGCCTTTTACTGAGGAGTGGCTTCTGTCTGGCCATTCTACCATAAAGACCTGATTGGTGGAGTACTGCAGAGATGGTTGTCCTTCTGGAAGGTTCTCCCATCTCCACATAGAAACTCTAGAGTTCTGTCAGAGTGACCATCGGGTTCTTGGTCACCTCTTTGACCAAGGCCCTTCTCCCCGATTGCTCAGTTTGGCCGGGCGGCCAGCTCTAGGAAGAGTATTGGTGGTTCCAAACTTCTTCCATTAAAGAATAATGGAGGCCACTGTGTTCTTGGGGATCTTCAATGCTGCATACATGTTTTGGTACCCTTCCCCAGCTCTGTGCCTTGACACAATCCTAGCTCTATGGACAATTCCTTCGACCTCATGGCTTGGTTTTTGCTCTGACATGCACTGTCAACTGTGGGACCTTATGTAGACAGGTGTATGCCTTTCCAAATCATGTCCAATTAATTGAATTTACCACAGGTGGACTAACATCTCAAGGATGATCAATGGAAACAATATACACCTGAGCTCAACTTTGAGTTTCATAGCAAAGGGTCTGAATACTTATGTAAATAAGGTATTTCTGTCTTCGCTTTGTCATTATGGGGTATTGTGTGTAGATTGCTGATGAAAAAAAAATACTCCATTTAAGAATAAGACTGGAACGTAACAACATTTGGAGAAAGTCAAGGAGTCTGAATACTTTCTGAAGGCACTGTATTCCAGTCATTTCCTTTTCATATCAGTGAATGGAAGTGAACTGATGCCCAATTTGGGAGGAAGAAGAGATCATTGAGACATAGCCACTCTATTCTCAGACCAACGTCCTCGTCCCCTCTGTGTCCATATCCTGCCTTGTAATCCAACATCCACTGGAACTCCTGCTTTGGTCTGTCTCCCGATCACGCGCCCAAAGTTTGCTGGGCACTTTCTGGATAAAAGAGGACTCCAGTTAGAGAGATGAAGGAAAAATAGGAGAGTTTTACTGTACAACCCAATCATAGTCTGTGTCCCAAATGGCACCCTATTCCCTACATAACGCACTACTTTTGACCAGAGTAGTGGACTAAGTTGGGCACTATATAGGACATATGGTTCCATTAGGGATGTAGCCCTATTCCCTTTTCCTCCCAGTTAGAAAATCACTGGAAAGGCCTCTTCATCTCTTCAAAGCCCTGTGCATGTCTAACATCGTGAAAAATTAATAAGGTTCATTTCAAATAGAGATGAGGTTGTTTTTCCTTCCCTTTCCCCTCCTCAGTCTATTTCAGCCTCTCCGTGTTCCAACAGGGACCTCTTCAGAGGGATGGAGCTCTGGTAATTCTGTGTCCCAATTGGCAGCTTATTCCCTGTATAGTGCACCTCTTTTGCACTACTCTGGTCAAAAGTAGTGCACTATATAGGGAATAGGGTGCCATTTGGGATGCACTCATTCAGCCCCTCTGTGTACCAATAGGGACCTCTCCTTCAGAGAGAGATGAAGCTGGGATAATTGAAGATGGTGCTAATAATCCTCTCTCCCTGTTCAATGTGATAGTCAGGGACAGATAGGCTGCTCTGCCATGATGGTAGAAACGTCTGAGGTGACTCCTGGGTGTTTGCTCGCTTTTTTCTCGTGCTTTTTTCCCACTACAGATAATGGTATGGAGAGAGGGATAAAGAGAGAGGGGTGGAGAGAGAAGGATATAGAGAGAGGGATATAGAGAAAGAGACATATAGAGAGGGATATAGAGAGAGAGAGATATAGAGAGAGGGATATAGAGAGAGATATAGAGAGAGGGAAATAGAGAGAGGGATATAGAGAGAGGGATATAGAGAGAGGGATGTTGAGAGAGGGATGTTGAGAGAGGGGTATATAGAGAGGGATATGGAGAGAGGGATAGAGAGAGAGGGATAGAAAGAGGGATATGGAGAGAGGGATAGAGAGAGGGATGTGGGACATCTTAATTGGGCATGGGACACAAGCTAAGGCTTGATCACCCTTTAGCTGGCCACCTTTGATGAGGGTGTTTAGTGATTAAAGGCCGAAACACCCACTGATTCGAAGGCACTCTACTGAGGATGTGTCCCAAAATTGACATCTTAACCCAGTCTAAGAAATAAACCTCCCATGCCACTCTATCAACATCACAGCAAATCTCATGTGAGTGCATTCCATCTATTGGCACAATGGACAGTTTTTAACATCTCGTCCCGTGTTTTATGATTCTAATTGAGAGAGGGATATGTAGAGAATGGTATAGAGAGAGGTAATAGAGAGAGGGTTATAGAGAGAGGTGTATAGAGAGAAGGGTATAGAGAGAGGGGTATAGATTTTAGGGTATAGAGAGAACGGTATAGAGAGAGGTGTAAAGAGAGTGTTATTGAGAGAGGGGTATGCAGAGAATGGTATAGAGAAAGGGTATAGAAAGAGGGGTATAGAGAGAGGTGTATAGAGAGAATGGTATATAGAGAGGGGTATAGAGAGAATGGTATAGAGAGAGGTGTATAGAGAGAGGGTTATAGAGAGAGGGTTTTAGAGAGAGGGTTATAGAGAGAGGGTTATAGAGAGAGGGGTAGAGAGGGTTATAGAGAGAGGTGTATAGAGAGAGGGTTATAGAGAGAGGTGTATAGAGAGAATGGTATAGAGAGAGGGTTATAGAGAGAGGTGTATAGAGAGAGGGTTGTAGAGAGAGGGTTATAGAGAGAGGGGTAGAGAGGGTTATAGAGAGAGGGGTAGAGAGGGTTATAGAGAGAGGGGTAGAGAGGGTTATAGAGAGAGGGGTAGAGAGGGTTATAGAGAGAGGGTTATAGAGAGAGGGGTAGAGAGGGTTATTGCGAGAGGGGTAGAGAGGGTTATAGAGAGAGGGGTAGAGATAATAGGGTATAGAGAGAATGGTTTAGAGAGAGGGTTATAGAGAGAATGGTTTAGAGAGAGGGTTATAGAAATAATGGTTTAGAGAGAGGGGTATAGAGAGAATGGTTTAGAGAGAGGGTTATAGAGAGTGGTATTGAGAGAGGGGTAAGTAGAGAATGGTATAGAGAGAGGGTTATTCAGAGAATGGTGCAGAGAGGGTATATAGATAGGGGCATAGTGAGAGAGGTATAGAGAGAGGGTTGTTCAGAGAATGGTATAGAGAGAGGTGTATAGAGAGAGGGTTATAGAGAGAGGGGTATAGAGAGAGGGGTATAGAGAGAGGGTTATTCAGAGAATGGTATAGAGAGAGGGGTATAGAGAGAGGGGTATCGAGAGAGGGGTATAGAGAGAATGGTATAGAGAGAATGGTTTAGAGAGAGGGGTATAGAGAGAATGGTATAGAGAGAGGGTTATGTAGAGAATGGTACTGAGAGAGGGTATAGAGAGAATTGTATAGAGAGAATGGTACTGAGAGAGTGTATAGAGAGAATGGTATAGAGAGAGGGGTGTAGAGAGAATGTTATAGAGAGATGGCTATAGAGAGAGGGCTATGTAGAGAATGGTACTGAGAGAGGGTATAGAGAGAACTGTATAGAGAGAAGGGTACTGAGAGAGGGTATAGAGAGAGGGGTATAGAGAGAGGGGTACTGAGAGAGGGTATAGAGAGAGGGGTATAGAGAGAGGGGTATAGAGAGAGAGTGATATATAGAGGGAATAGAGAGAGGGTTATTTAGAGAATGGTATAGAGAGAGGATATAGAGAGAATGGTATTGAGAGATGGCTATAGAGAAAGGGTTATGTAGAGAATGGTACTGAGAGAATTGTATAGAGAGAAGTGTACTGAGAGAGGGTATAGAGAGAGGGGTATAGAGAGAGGGGTACTGAGAGAGGGGTATAGAGAGAGGGGTATAGCGAGTATGGTATAGAGAGGGGTATAGAGAGAATGTTATAGAGAGATGGTTATAGAGAAAGGGTTATGTAGAGAATGGTACTGAGAGAGGGTATAGAGAGAAGTGTATAGAGAGAAGTGTACTGAGAGAGGGTATAGAGAGAGGGGTATAGAGAGAGGGGTACTGAGAGAGGGTGTAGAGAGAGGGGTATAGAGAGAGGGGTATAGCGAGTATGGTTTAGAGAGAGGGTTATAGAGATAATGGTTTAGAGAGAGGGGTATAGAGATAATGGTTTAGAGAGAGGGGTATAGAGAGAATGGTTTAGAGAGAGGGGTATAGAGAGAATGGTTTAGAGAGAGGGTTATTCAGAGAATGGTGCAGAGAGGGTGTAAAGAGAGGGGTATAGAGAGAGGGGTACTGAGAGAGGGTGTAGAGAGAGGGGTATAGAGAGAGGGGTATAGCGAGTATGGTATAGAGAGAGGGGTATAGAGAGAGGGTTATTCAGAGAATGGTACTGAGAGAGGGTATAGAGAGAATGGTTTAGAGAGAGGGTTATAGAGAGAATGGTTTAGAGAGAGGGTTATAGAGATAATGGTTTAGAGAGAGGGGTATAGAGAGAATGGTTTAGAGAGAGGGTTATAGAGAGTGGTATTGAGAGAGGGGTAAGTAGAGAATGGTATAGAGAGAGGGTTATTCAGAGAATGGTGCAGAGAGGGTGTAAAGAGAGGGGTATAGTGAGAGAGGTATAGAGAGAGGGTTGTTCAGAGAATGGTATAGAGAGAGGTGTATAGAGAGAGGGTTATAGAGAGAGGGGTATAGAGAGAGGGGTATAGAGAGAGGGTTATTCAGATAATGGTATAGAGAGATAGGGGTATAGAGAGAGGGTGATATATAGAGGGTATAGAGAGAGGGTTATTTAGAGAATGGTATAGAGAGAGGGTATAGAGAGAATGGTATAGAGAGATGGCTATAGAGAAAGGGTTATGTAGAGAATGGTACTGAGAGAATTGTATAGAGAGAATTGTATAGAGAGAAGTGTACTGAGAGAGGGTATAGAGAGAGGGGTATTGAGAGAGGGATACTGAGAGAGGGTATAGAGAGAGGGGTATAGAGAGAGGGGTAGTATAGCAAGTATGGTATAGAGAGAGGGGTATAGAGAGAATGTTATAGAGAGATGGTTATAGAGAAAGGGTTATGTAGAGAATGGTACTGAGAGAAGGTATAGAGAGAATTGTATAGAGAGAAGTGTACTGAGAGAGGGTATAGAGAGAGGGGTATAGAGAGAGGGGTACTGAGAGAGGGTATAGAGAGAGGGGTATAGAGAGAG
This sequence comes from Oncorhynchus mykiss, assembly GCF_057628025.1. Taxonomy (NCBI): domain Eukaryota; kingdom Metazoa; phylum Chordata; class Actinopteri; order Salmoniformes; family Salmonidae; genus Oncorhynchus; species Oncorhynchus mykiss. The sequence goes on from NC_143024.1 coordinate 71,946,805, forward strand.
GGTTATTCAGAGAATGGTACTGAGAGAGGGTATAGAGAGAATGGTTTAGAGAGATGGCTATAGAGAGAGGGTTATGTAGAGAATGGTACTGAGAGAGGGTATAGAGAGAATTGTATAGAGAGAAGGGTACTGAGAGAGGGTATAGAGAGAGGGGTATAGAGAGAGGTGTATAGAGGGAATGATAGAGGTGACTGTCTGACCATAGGATAATCTGTCTTTAACGCCTAATCGTTCACTATGATGTTCCATTACCTACTTTCTTATTTTAAATCAAGTGTATAGATATTCAATGCAGAGCAACTTTCATTCCTTCACTATCTTTCCATCATGGTCCTTTATATTGTCTCACTATATTTACAAGAGTTCTGACAAAGCTCAGGTACTTACAAAGCATTCAACTGAATAGGTAATTAGCAATTAACATAAAAACCACATACTACAGCAGAAAAACCTAGGATACGTTCCAAATGGCATCCAACTCCACTTATACTGCCCAACTTGACCAGGGCCCATAGGGCTCTAAGCAAAAGTATTGCACTGTATAGGGAATTGCCAATTGGATGGCACCCTTAGTCTCTAAAAGAGGAAAAACAACAATAGGTCTTCACCAACACCTGGACTCTGGAGGTAGAAACTAACAAGCCCGGTAATACCTTATATGGATAGTCTATCTGTAGATGCTCTATCTGCTAACCCTAAACCTAACCCTTATTCTAAAGCTAACCCTAACCCTTATTCTAAAGCTAACCCTAACCCTTATTCTAAAGCTAACCCTAACCCTTATTCTCAAGCTAACCTTAACCCTTATTCTAAAGCTAACCCTAACCCTTATTCTAAAGCTAACCCTAACCCTTATTCTCAAGCTAACCCTAACCCTTATTCTCAAGATAACCCTAACCCTTATTCTCAAGCTAACCCTAACCCTTATTCTAAAGCTAACCCTAACCCTTATTCTAAAGCTAACCCTAACCCTTATTCTCAAGCTAAACCTAACCCTTATTCTAAAGCTAACCCTAATCCTTATTCTCAAGCTAAACCTAACCCTTATTCTAAAGCTAACCCTAATCCTTATTCTCAAGCTAAACCTAACCCTTATTCTAAAGCTAACCCTAATCCTTATTCTAAAGCTAACCCTAACCCTTATTCTAAAGCTAACCCTAATCCTTATTCTAAAGCTAACCCTAACCCTTAGTCTAAAGCTAACCACGACCCTTATTCTAAAGCTAACCCTAATCCTTATTCTCAAACTAACCCTAATCCTTATTCTCAAGCTAACCCTAACCCTTATTCTGAAGCTAACCCCAACCCTTAGTCTAAAGCTAACCTAATCCTTATTCTAAAGCTAACCCTAATCCTTATTCTCAAACTAACCCTAATCCTTATTCTAAAGCTAACCCTAACCCTTATTCTGAAGCTAACCCCAACCCTTATTCTAAAACTAACCCTAATCCTTATTCTAAAGCTAACCCTAACCCTTAGTCTAAAGCTAACCTAATCCTTAGTCTAAAGCTAACCCTAATTCTTATTCTAAAGCTAACCTAATCCTTAGTCTAAAGCTAACCCTAACTGTAACCTTAGCAAACAGTTGCTTATCAAATAGTTTATGATTGTCATTGTATCAGACCATCAACACCGAGTGTTCTGTATTTGTTCTCTCCATGCTCCTAAAGACAAGCTGTCTCTCTTATTCACTCTGTCTTTATCCTCTTTCTCTCTCCTTCTCTCTCACCCCCCCATCCCCCCTCTCTCTTTCCTTCTGTCATTATCTCAATCCCTCCCTCTCTTTCCCTTCCCTCCCTCGCTCTCTCTCTTTCCCTCTCTCTCCTCTCTCTTTTTCACACCTCTCTCTCTCTCTAGCCAAGGAAAACAGATAAATCTGAGGCCGTCATGGCTGCCTCCACCAATAAAATTAATTTTTGCCCATCCACGGATAAATATTTATTGGAGCAGAGTGTTTTTTAATGCATCGCTCTTGGCAACAGAATAAGATGTTGGCCTCGCTCTCAGCTGAGCTACCTGTCAGGAAAGTCAAGCAACGAAGCAAGGCTGATCAGAAATATGCATGCACGCACACACACACACATTCACACACTCCAGCAACAAAGCAAGGTTGATCAGAAATACAATTAAATATGGGTGATGCTGCTTAGAATGGGGGCAATATCAAACATTTCCACTGTAGCAGCAGACAGAAACAGTGTGTGGAGGGACTGGTGATTGTGGACCTGTTAGCTCCCGTCTCTGAAAGGTCAGGGTGGGAACAAGCTGGGATCCAATCAGATGAGCTCAGGTTCATTCTTTCAGTGACCCCTGACCTTAGAGGAAGAATGCACTAGACTGATAGAACCTAAATAAATATTAGTGAAGAGAGTATAGTGTGTGTGTGTGTGTGTGTGTGTGTGTGTGTGTGTGTGTATGTGTGTGTGTGTGTGTGTGTGTGTGTGTGTGTGTGTGTGTGTGTGTGTGTGTGTGTGTGTGTGTGTGACAACAGAATTTCATTGTTGCATCACTATAAAATCACAGGTGTCCAGTTTCGGATCGATATCTCCATTGTTTTAGCTCCAGTGTAACAAAACACACATAGAGGGCCTCAAGAGCTTGATAAAAACAAGTGGTTTGATTTATTTCTCTTAACTTCGACGGTAAGAAACATGGGTTCTGATCACACCACTATTGCTGAGATAATGAGACATGGTGAAGTATCCAAGTCATTGTTTATTCAGGTGATTTGTAATGAGTGAAAACATAGCTGGAGGCTGCCTGTAATTGAATGCCCATCTATTTGTGATGGCTTCCAATGAGCAAAGGCCACAGGCTGATGGTGGAGCAGGTTTTCTCCAATTAAGACCACACACACACACACACACACACACACACACGACTAGGCAATGACAAGGCTCAATCTATTCTAGCATGAAGTGTTTTTCTATTCATCTATTTCTCATGGTCACAGCAGGTACGGGAGCTGTGCTGCGCTCAAAATGACAAATGAATTGAATCATTGTTGTTGATACTATGACTTACTGACTTGTGGAACGACATGGCAAAATAACTCACAAGCTTCATTTTTTTGAGAATTGTTCTTCATGTCTCCCTTTCAAATGTCTCCCTACTCACTATATAGGCCCCGTCAAATGTAGTGCACTGTATAGGCAATAGGATGCCATTAATTTGGGACCATGGGGACTACAGGAAGGGGCTTGATGGTGCAGAAACACTCTGAAGAAACGGCCTATCACCCCCATTTGAACCGCAAAGAAAGAGTTTACTAGGGTATGCATTGATTTTTTATTTATTTAACCTTTATTTAACTAGTCAAGTCAGATAAGAGATATCACAGATATCATACAACTCTCCTTCCGTGGCCTCCAATTGCTCTTAAATACATAGTATATAGACTTATTTTTCTTATTTTTCTACTGTATGTTTGTTTTACTTCATGTGTAACTCTGTGTTGTTGTATGTGTCGAACTGCTTTGCTTTATCTTGGCCAGGTCGCAATTGTAAATGATAACTTGTTCTCAACTTGCCTACCTGGTTAAATAAATAAGAACAAATTAATATTTACATTGACAGCCTACACTGGTCAAAACCTAACCCAGACGACGCTGGGCCAATTGTGCACCACCCTATGGGACTCCCAATAACGGCTGTTTGTGATACAGCATGGAATCGAACCAGGGTCTATAGTGACGCCTCTAGCACTGAGAAGCAGTGCCTTAGACCGCTGCACCACCCAGGAGCATGTACACAATATATTACAAGCACCCCAACACAACAACCTCCCAGTGAAACAGTCCTGCTCCCAGTGAAACAGTCCTGGTGCCAGTGAAACAGTCCTGGTGCCAGTGAAACAGTCCTGGTGCCAGTGAAACAGTCCTGGTGCCAGTGACACAGTCCTGGTGCCAGTGACACAGTCCTGGTGCCAGTGACACAGTCCTGGTGCCAGTGAAACTGTCCTGGTGCCAGTGAAACAGTCCTGGTGCCAGTGAAACAGTCCTGCTCCCAGTGAAACAGTCCTGCTCCCAGTGAAACAGTCCTGCTCCCAGTGAAACAGTCCTGGTGCCAGTGAAACAGTCCTGGTGCCAGTGAAACAGTCCTGGTGCCAGTGAAACAGTCCTGCTCCCAGTGAAACAGTCCTGCTCCCAGTGAAACAGTCCTGGTGCCAGTGAAACAGTCCTGCTCCCAGTGAAACAGTCCTGGTGCCAGTGAAACAGTCCTGGTGCCAGTGAAACAGTCCTGGTGCCAGTGAAACAGTCCTGGTGCCAGTGACACAGTCCTGGTGCCAGTGAAACAGTCCTGGTGCCAGTGAAACAGTCCTGGTGCCAGTGAAACAGTCCTGGTGCCGCTACTTTTTAGGACGCACCCTTTCTCTCTTGTAACAGTGTGTATTTCAATGAGAAGTACACCGCCTCTGTTCCCTTTTCCATACACATTTGGTATCAAATGTGAACAAATATGATTAATTGCATCAAATGGTGCCTGAAAAGCAATTCATTAATTTAGAAAGGGTTATTTGGTATTATCTGGACACAATTATCCTGTCTGGCTGCTTGATACAGCAGACCTTGTCCATTAAATCCAACTATATGATTGGATGCTATCTGGACCTGTGTGGAAACTAATTTGGACTGGAACCAATCTGGTGTAGAGAGAACTAATGACCTACGTCGACACCAACACCTCTGCTTACTTACCTCTCTCATGGGTGTGTGTGTGTGTGTGTGTGTGTGTGTGTGTGTGTGTGTGTGTGTGTGTGTGTGTGTGTGTGTGTGTGTGGTGTGTGTGGTGTGTGTGTGCGTATGTATATGTTTCGTGCGTGTGTGGCATTTATCTCTAAATTGTCTTTCCTTCTCCATTTCTCTTCCTTTCCTCCTCTCACATCTTTCTTCTCTGCCTGCAGTTTTAGTTAGGTAGTGGCTGGCATCACCTATACATGTACAATAGTTAGTTAGTTAGGTAGTTAGTTAGGTAGTGGCTAGCATTACCTATACATGTACAATAGTTAGTTAGGTAGTTAGTTAGTTAGGTAGTGGCTGGCATCACCTACACATGTACAATAGTTAGTTAGTTAGTTAGGTAGTGGCTGGCATCACCTACACATGTACAATAGTTAGTTAGTTAGTTAGTTAGTTAGTTGGGTAGTGGCTGGCATCACCTATACATGTACAATAGTTAGTTAGTTAGTTAGTTAGTTAGTTAGTTAGTTAGTTAGTTAGTTAGTTAGTTAGTTAGTTAGTTAGTTAGTTAGTTCGTTAGTTCGTTAGTTAGTTAGGTAGTGACTGGCATCACTTATACATGTACAATAGTTAGTTAGTTAGGTAGTTAGTTAGGTAGTGGCTGGCATCACCTACACATGTACAATAGTTAGTTAGTTAGGTAGTGGCTAGCATCACCTATACATGTACAATAGTTAGTTAGTTAGTTAGGTAGTTAGTTAGTTAGGTAGTGGCTAGTATCACCTACACATGTACACTAGTTAGTTAGGTAGTGGTTAGCATCACCTATACATGTACAGTAATTAGTTAGTTAGTTAGTTAGGTAGTGGATAGCATCACCTACACATGTACAATACTTAGTTAGTTAGGTAGTGGCTGGCATCACCTATACATGTACAATAGTTAGTTAGTTAGGTAGTTAGTTAGGTAGTGGCTAGCATCACCTACACATGTACAGTAGTTAGTTAGTTAGGTAGTGGCTAGCATCACCTACACATGTACAATACTTAGATAGTTAGTTAGGTAGTGGCTAGCATCACCTACACATGTACAATAGTTAGTTAGTTAGGTAGTGGCTAGCATCACCTACACATGTACAATACATGTACAATAGTTAGTTAGTTAGGTAGTGGCTAGCATCACCTACACATTTACAATAGTTAGTTAGGTAGTGGCTAGCATCACCTACACATTTACAATAGTTAGTTAGGTAGTGGCTAGCATCACCTACACATGTACAATAGTTAGTTAGGTAGTGGCTGGCATCACCTATACATGTACAATAGTTAGTTAGTTAGGTAGTGGGTGGCATCACCTACACATGTACAATAGTTAGGTAGTGGCTGGCATCACCTACACATGTACAATAGTTAGGTAGTGGCTGGCATCACCTACACATGTACAATAGTTAGTTAGGTAGTGGCTGGCATCACCTACACATGTACAATAGTTAGGTAGTGGCTGGCATCACCTACACATGTACAATAGTTAGTTGGGTAGTGGCTGGCATCACCTACACATGTACAATAGTTAGGTAGTGGCTGGCATCACCTACACATGTACAATAGTTAGGTAGTGGCTGGCATCACCTACACATGTACAATAGTTAGGTAGTGGCTGGCATCACCTACACATGTACAATAGTTAGGTAGTGGCTGGCATCACCTACACATGTACAATAGTTAGTTAGGTAGTGGCTGGCATCACCTACACATGTACAATAGTTAGTTAGGTAGTGGCTGGCATCACCTACACATGTACAATAGTTAGGTAGTGGCTGGCATCACCTACACATGTACAATAGTTAGTTAGGTAGTGGCTGGCATCACCTATGTACACCTGAAGTCAATAATAGATGCCTCTTGCTAATGACCATATATAAAAGACTAATGCTGTATGGAGTATATTGATGTATAAAGCGTTACACAAGGATGCTGGCCCATTTTGACTCCAGTGCTTCCCACAGTTGTGTCAAGTTGGCTGGATCTCCTTTGCGTGGTGTTGATACATACGGGAAAATGTTTAGCTTGAAAAACCAATCAGCGATGCAGTTCTTGACACACTCAAACTGGTGCGCCTGGCACCTACTATCATAGGACAACAACCACCCGAGCCACTGCCTGTTCACCCCGCTATCATCCAGAAGGTGAGGTCAGTACAGGTGCATCAAAGCTGGGACCGAAAGACTGAAAAACAGCTTCTATCTCAAGGCCATCAGACTGTTAAACAGCCACCACTAACATTGAGTGGCTGCTGCCAACACACTGACTCAACTCCAGCCACTTTAATAATGGGAATTGATGGGAAATGATGTAAAATATATCACTAGCCACTTTAAACAATGCTACCTAATATAATGTTTACATACCCTACATTATTCATCTCATATGTATAGGTATATACTGTACTCTATATCATCTACTGCATCTTTATGTAATACATGTATCACTAGCCACTTTAACTATGCCACTTTGTTTACATACTCATCTCATATGTATCTACTGTATGTTGCCTATGCCGCTCTGTACCATCACTCATTCATATATCTTTATGCACATGTTCTTTATCCCCTTACACTTGTGTCTATAAGGTAGTAGTTTTGGAATTGTTAGCTAGATTACTTGTTGGTTATTACTGCATTGTCGGAACTAGAAGCACAAGCATTTCGCTACACTCGCATTAACATCTGCTAACCATGTGACAAATAAAATGTGATTTGATTTGATTTGATACTCCATTCAAAGACACATATTGATTACATATTTTGTCTTGCTCATTTACCCTCTGAATGGCACACATACACAATCCATGTGTCAATTGTCTCAAGGCTTAAAATCCTTCTTTAACATGTCTCCTCCCCATCATCTACACTTATTAAAGTGATTTAACAGGTGACATCAATAAGGAATCATAGCTTTCATCTGGATTCACCTGGTCCATCTATGTCATGGAAAGAGCAGGTGTTCCTAATGTTTTGTCCACTCAGTATCTATGAGATGAAAATACATTAGGTGTTTCAAGGCCCAGTGAGTCAAAGATCTAATCACAGTCAAAAATGTTGACCATGGCCCGGCTCTGGTCGAAAGTAGCGCACTATATAGGGAATAGGGTACAATTTGGGACAGATCTCCAGACCTGGGCAGCAGCACACAGTAGAGTGAACACTCGTAATCATGGCTGATCTACAATAGTACACCCTGCTGGGTACATATGGCATTGAGTCTGTCCTGCTTAGGCTTGCACAATTCTGCTAACATTCCCAAAATTCCGAGATTTTCTAGAAATGCTGGTTGGAGGATTCCGGATTTCCTGCTTATTAACTTCACGACTCCGGGAATCTTCGAACTGGGATTTGTGGGAAAAAATGACATTATGGGAAGGTTCCCAGGATTGTTCTAACCCTAGCCCTGGATGGTATTGGAGTTCTTACTTCTCTTTTGAGGTAAGTATTGTGCATGATACTGTGTCTGTGTGTGTGGGGATATATGTTTGTGTGTGTGTAGCCTGAAGTTGCAGGTGTGTGTGTGGGTGGAGGAGTGAAAAAGAGGGATGCTCGGCTTTGTTCACACTCCATGTGTGTTGTGTTTAGCAGGGGTGCGGAAACGTTGTCTTGGCAACATGCGTGTGACATGTGAGCATGGTAGGGGATTGGCAACATACGTGTGACTGGCAGGAGTAACCAGCAGGTACCGGACCGCAGCCATGCACATGCACTGAGGTAATATTTATCATATGCCATATACTGTATATACCTCACAAGCAACCCATGATAAGACCATGGAATTAGCCAGATAAATATGATTTAGCAATATGAGAGAGACTATATTTGAGTTACAGGAATAGAAAGGTCAAGAAAGGTCTGAGAATGGAATCCTAAATGCAAGTGTATTTCATTAAATGAAGGGATTGCAAGGCAAACACTTAAGATACAAAGCACGAACAAGCATTGCACCGCAGTAGTAATCTAGACATGATCAGACAGAGAGAGGGAGAAAGAAGTCATAGCCCAAAAGGCCATGTCCTCCCTGGGGAGGAGAGGGAAAGATGGTATCTCACCACAACAGGTTGCAAAATGTAACTGGATAGTTGGTCCTACTCTGTGGGCCAACATGCTGCCTGAAATGCGCAGGAGGATTTCCTCTGTCTAGGTTCAGACAGCGCCAGACCATAATGCCCTTCCCTTTTACAGAAATCACAACAACATTTAGAGGGCGGATTGGAATTAGCCTCTGTGCCCATTCTAATAGCTGCAATAGGGGCTATGGACGCGCAAACCATACCCGTAAGTGGGACTGACTTTGCATCCATTCTACTACCTCTATCCGAGTCAGACAAGTTGCTTTGGAGCCCATTTGTGCTCTGTTCTAACAAATCTCACTGCGCATCATATAGAAAGGACCTAGTTCTTTCGCATGCTTGATGTTCCGATTACAACTCCTCTATTTTACGGTCCAATGTTCTATGGGATCTCACAGTGGTATCATGTTCGTTGCTAGTTTTCTGTGTCACAATTCATTTTTCCTGAGTAAAAACCCAGCAAACTCTAGAATTAACACACTCGTATGCCTACCAATATATTGCCTGTACTGAATAATGTATATTAAGACCATTCTTATATATTTTGATCACCTTTTGAGCCAAATCATTGACGTGAAATAATCCCCCAAAAAGATTGGCATATTCTCCATCCGGTAGGCTACGTTTTCGTATCAGGGAATCAAATGGAATTATCAATCTCTCTGGGGTGGAGAGCGAAAGAGTGTATCTCACCATGCAGGTCAGGAACAAAAGAGACAATCAATCTAAGAACCTTTTATAACCATTTGACTATGTTTAGATTTTAAAAAATCTGAGTTGTTGACCAATAGGATACTGTAGAGCATAGTCACGGGGAAGATGTTTGGGGGTGGGGGTTCGGAAAATTCTCAACCAGTGGCATATTGTTTTTTTTAGGTGAGTGCTGATGCCACCCTGTGATAAGCAGTGCCCACTTTATCAAAGGCAGGGCCTCAAAACATTGCAATTCTCCATTCCCAGCGCGCCTCTCCAGGGTGATGTTGGAGAGATGCATGCTGGGGCACACCAACATTCTGTCATGTAGCAGATACAGTATAGTATATGATGGAAATAGTATGTTGCCTTTTCTGTAGCCTGCAGGCTGAAGATCAAATGTATGACAATGTAATGAGACACTTTTTACATAATGCAGGTTTCTCCAATCAAATAGCCTAACCTAAATGGCAGACAATCACAAAACAACTTTGCTGACATGTTAAAAACCAACATATCCTAAAAAGAGGAAAGGTCAAAGTCAAATTGACAATATGGAATGGATAATTAGGCTACTCAGAACTTCTGTCAAGGAGTTTCAACCGTGGGATAACTTGTCATGATCAGTGGTTTCAAGTTATATCCGTAAATTGTTGATGAGCTGATCATAGTGAAAAAGAAAATACTTATGCAGTTCACGCTGTGTAACCACATTGCAAATAATTTCAGGATAACTTCTGATAAAAATGGGTAAATGATATTCAGTGCATAAATGGCCAAATTGTCCTGATTCACAGGAATCAGGACAAATTAAGGCAATGCAACAGCTTGTTTAACAAACGTTGGGCCTACCACACCATGGATGGGCATTCATAAAATTCCATCGCAGGCCGACATGGTAGGCTACACCTCAGTAAGCACAGACCCACGCTGACGTCTTTTGGACCTCGTTTTTGGTCCTGTCCCAATTCTGTTTTGGTGCAGTCCAGACCAGCCTTGATTTCAACCTCCACGGACATATATATTTTTGTCCAGACCAGACCAAATCTGAACCAATCATAGACATCTATGTTTGGTTCAGATTTGGTCTGGTCTGGATCGGCCTCGATTTGGTCCAAACATACAGTTGAAGTCGGAAGTTTACATGCACCTTAACCAAATACATTTAAACTCAGTTTTTTTTTTTTTTACAATTCCTGACATTTAATCAGAGTAAAAATGCCCTGTCTTAGGTCAGTTAGGATCACCACTTTATTTTAAGAATGTGAAATGTCAGAATAATAATAGAGAGAATGATTTATTTCAGCTTTTATTTCTTTCATCACATTCCCAGTGGGTCAGAAGTTTACATAAACTCAATTAGAATTTGGTAACATTGCCTTTAAATTGTTTAACTTGGGACAAACATTTCAGGCAGCCTTCCACAAGCATCCCCCAATAAATTGGGTGAATTTTGAGCCATTCCTCCTGACAGAGCTGGAGTAACTGAGTCAGGTTTGTAGGCCTCCATGCTCGCAAACACTTTTTCAGTTCTGCCCACATATTTTCTAGAAGCTGGAGGTCAGGGCTTTTTGATGGCCATTCCAATACCGTCACTTTGTTTTCCTTAAGCCTTTTTGCCACAACTTTGGAAGTATTCTTGGGGTTATTGTCCATTTGGAAGACCCATTAACTTCCTGACTGATGTCTTGAGATGTTGCGTCAATATATCCACATAATTCTCCTCCCTCATGATGCCATCTATTTTGTGATGTGCACCAGTCCCTCCTGCAGCAAAGCACCCCCACAACATGATGCTGCCACCCCTGTGCTTCACGGTTGGGATGGTGTTCTTTGGCTTGCAAGCCTCCCCCTTTTTCCTCCAAACATAACGCTATTTTTGTTTCATCAGACCAGAGGACATTTCTCCAAAAAGTAACATATTTGTCCCCATGTGCAGTTGCAAACCGTAGTCTGGCTTTTTTTATGGCAGTTTTGGAGCAGTGGCTTCTTCCTTGCTGAGCAGCCTTTCAGGTTATGTCGATATAGGACTAGTTTTACTGTGGATAAAGATACGTTTGTACCTGTTTCCCCCAGCATCTCCACAAGGTCCTATGCTGTTGTTCTGGGATTGATTTGCACTTTTTGCACCAAAGTACGTTCATCTCTAGGAGACAGAATGCGTCTCCTTCCTGAGTGGTATGACGACTGCGTGGTCCCATGGTGTTTATATTTGCGTACTATTGTTTGTACAGATGAACATGGTACCTTCAGGAGTTTGGAAATTGCTTCCAAGGATGAACCAGACTTGTGGAGGTCTACAATTTTTTTTCTGAGGTCTTGGCTGATTTCATCTGATTTTCCCATGATGTCAACCAAAGAGGCACTGAGTTTGAAGGTAGGGCTTGAAATACATCCACATCTGACCCACTGGGATTGTGACACGGTGAATTATAAGTTAAATAATCTGTCTGTAAACAATTGTTGGAAAAATGACTTGCGTCATGCACAAAGTAGAAGTCCTAACCAACATGCCAAACTATAGTTTGTTAACAAGAACTTTGTGGAGTGGTTGAAAAACTAGTTTTAATGACTCCAACCTAAGTGTATGTTAACTTCCAACTTCAACTGTAGATATCTGTAAATTACGTCTTTTCAACTTTCATTCAGAACTGAAAATTAACCTGATTTTAACAATCAGGAAAATACATCTTTTCACCTTTAATTCAGAACCTAAATTGATCTTCAACGTCTGGAAATTCAACTTTAACATCTGGAAAATATGTAGTTTTGCTTTCTGAGACTAGTTTTGCAGGGGGGGCAATATTTTTGACAGAATGGCCAGGACCAACTCTGAGTAGTAAAGGCCCAGTGCACTATGAGTTACCTGCCAGCAGGCATCGGACCACAGCTGTGCCAATCTGACACCTCAACGGGACACGTGTCCTCACCATAAAGGACTGCAGGAATCAGGACACTGAAGGTGTCTATAACCATAGCAACACAGGACAGTACAGGTCTGGTCTGATATAAATCTGGTCGGGCACAGAATGCTTATACAGAGTTTGAGGGGTAAAATCAAATCAAATCAAATTTTATTTGTCACATACACATGGTTAGCAGATGTTAGTGCGAGTGTAGCGAAATGCTTGTGCTTCTAGTTCCGACAATGCAGTAATAACAAGTAATCTAACTAACAATTCCAAAACTACTGTCTTGTACACAGTGTAAGGGGATAAAGAATATGTACATAAGGATATATGAATGAGTGATGGTACAGAGCAGCATAGGCAAGATACAGTAGATGGTATCGAGTACAGTATGTACAAATGAGATGAGTATGTAAACAAAGTGGCATAGTATAGTATAAAGTGGCTAGTGATACATGTATTACATAAGGATACCGTCGATGATATAGAGTACAGTATATACGTATGCATATGAGATGAATAATGTAGGGTAAGTAACATTTATATAAGGTAGCATTGTTTAAAGTGGCTAGTGATATATTTACGTCCTTTCCCATCAATTCCCATTATTAAAGTGGCTGGAGTTGAGTCAGTGTCAGTGTTAGTGGTGGCTGTTTAACAGTCTGATGGCCTTGAGATAGAAGCTGTTTTTCAGTCTCTCGGTCACAGCTTTGATGCACCTGTACTGACCTCGCCTTCTGGATGATAGCGGGGTGAACAGGCAGTGGCTCGGGTGGTTGATGTCCTTGATGATCTTTATGGCCTTCCTGTGACATCGGGTGGTGTAGGTGTCCTGGAGGGCGGGTAGTTTGCCCCCGGTGATGCGTTGTGCAGACCTCACTACCCTCTGGAGAGCCTTACGGTTGAGGGCGGTGCAGTTGCCATACCAGGCGGTGATACAGCCCGCCAGGATGCTCTCGATTGTGCATCTGTAGAAGTTTGTGAGTGCTTTTGGTGACAAGCCGAATTTCTTCAGCCTCCTGAGGTTGAAGAGGCGCTGCTGCGCCTTCTTCACGATGCTGTCTGTGTGAGTGGACCAATTCAGTTTGTCTGTGATGTGTATGCCGAGGAACTTAAAACTTGCTACCCTCTCCACTACTGTTCCATCGATGTGGATAGGGGGGTGTTCCCTCTGCTGTTTCCTGAAGTCCACAATCATCTCCTTAGTTTTGTTGACGTTGAGTGTGAGGTTATTTTCCTGACACCACACTCCGAGGGCCCTCACCTCCTCCCTGTAGGCCGTCTCATCGTTGTTGGTAATCAAGCCTACCACTGTTGTGTCGTCCGCAAACTTGATGATTGAGTTGGAGGCGTGCGTGGCCACGCAGTCGTGGGTGAACAGGGAGTACAGGAGAGGGCTCAGAACGCACCCTTGTGGGGCCCCAGTGTTGAGGATCAGCGGGGAGGAGATGTTGTTGCCTACCCTCACCACCTGGGGGCGGCCCGTCAGGAAGTCCAGTACCCAGTTGCACAGGGCGGGGTCGAGACCCAGGGTCTCGAGCTTGATGACGAGCTTGGAGGGTACTATGGTGTTGAATGCCGAGCTGTAGTCGATGAACAGCATTCTCACATAGGTATTCCTCTTGTCCAGATGGGTTAGGGCAGTGTGCAGTGTGGTTGAGATTGCATCGTCTGTGGACCTATTTGGGCGGTAAGCAAATTGGAGTGGGTCTAGGGTGTCAGGTAGGGTGGAGGTGATATGGTCCTTGACTAGTCTCTCTATTCCAGGTAAGTGTAGAGAGGAAAGTAGAGTGGAGTAAAGTAGAGTAGAGCAGTATTGATCCCAACTTGGGAAATATTTTTTTAACCACAAGCATTATCAAGGATTACAAGAACAAGGATCAGAGACATACTCATAAAGACATACATGTGTAATACTGTCCGTTTGTCTGTTTCTCGCTTCTTCACTTTATGACTGCAACCAATCTCCTGGGCTTGGTCGGCGTCCCAAATGGGACCCTATTTCCTACATATTGCACTGCTTTTAACCAGAGCCCTATGGGTCCAGGTCCAAAGTAATGCGCTCACTACATAGGGGATAGGGTGCCATTTGAGACTCAGGCTCCCTGTCTCAGTGGACGTAGCATGGTGTTGTCATTACCACTAACAGCTTTGAGCCGGCCTCGTCATTAGAGAGAATTATTCTCAATCCAATCGCCTATTGGTTACGCTACGGGACACAAGCCCCGAAATGTGTCCTGATCTTATGGTGTTGGATTTACCTTGCAAAGCCTGCTGAATCCCAAAGAGATGAGGGAGGGGTATTTATGGTGCTAGTGTTTCCTGTCACCTGAGATCATCAACTGTGTATGCAGTTCACCCCTATCGTGGTCAGTCTGTGGAGGTGAAAACGGTTCCCAATGTATCTAATGCCACCCATATTACTTTTACCTGGAAACACTATGAAGTTTCTTATCTTGCATATGTGATTATTGTTGATTTGTATGGATTCTGGTGTTTAATGTTTAAAAAAATGTTTTAAACTGTCATTGAAGAAAAATGATAATGTTTCTACTTGTATTTGCAATAGGAAAAAATAAAATAAAATAAAAAACTTGAAGAACCAACAGGTGGAAGGAACATATCTTTGATGATGATCAACAAACTAAAGCACACTCATGGAGATATCAGCAGAGTTCAGAGAATGGGGAGACCAGTGAAACAAAGAGTTTGGGAATGAATCCGATTCAAATCAACTACAAGTGTCCTAGCCTTTTGCACCCATGTGCAAACAAAAAAACAATTTAAAAGAACAGGGGTTATCAAACTATTTGGCTTCGTTGAGACACCAATTGAGGTGTCTTTTGAGTTGTGACCCACCATAAGCGTTGAGCAGTGAACAGATATACACAAGACCAGGGAAGAATAATACCCTCCTCTTCAAAACATTTAACTGAATGTAGATTTGAGTATGGGCTCTTGTGACCAATTTTTAGAAATTGACTTTGTAATTATGATTGTATGTTCTGAAAAGATTATAGGCTATTATTTCAAAATAAATACAGTACCAGTCAAAAGTTTGGACACACCTACTCATTCAAGGGTTTTTCTTTATTTTTTATTATTTTCTACATTGTTGAATAATAGTGAAGACATCAAAACTATGAAATAACACATAAGGAATCATGTAGTAACTAAAAAAGGGTTAAACAAACACCTCCAGGCTGTGTAAGGGCTATTTAGTTACTTCCATTTGTGTTATTTCATAGCTTTGATGTCTTCACTATTATTCTACAATGTAGAAAATAGTACAAATAAATAACAACAACTGGAATGAGTAGGTGTGTCCAAACTTTTGACGTGTACTGTAGGTCCATTATATTTTTCCACCTGCCTTCTATTTCGTTTTAGTCATTAATTTGTATACTGAAAATGTTTTTCCATCCCAAAAAGGTCTTTATATTTTGTTCAATATATACATTTGTTGCACAAAAAAAGTCACCCCACAACCCACTTGTATCCCTGTCGCGACCCACAAGTTGGTCCCGACCCACAGTTTGGGAACCACTGTTCTAGAACAAACTCAATTTTGCCTTCCATTCGCTCTCCTTTCTGTCAAGGCCTTTCTCTACATTTCTCTCTCTCCAGCTCATCTGTCTACCTCTCACTTTTCCTCTCTCTCCCTCCTCACCCCCAGCACCCCTTTTCCATCTCCCCACCCTCTCTGTCTATCTCCCTCTATCTCTCTCACTCTCGGTGGCAGGGCACAAGTTGAGAATATTAATTACAGGCAGTCAGGCAGACAGGCAGACAGACAGGTAGGCACCGTTCTGCTCATCTGACTCCTGTCAGACGAGGAAGGATGGATGAGAAGAGACAAAGAGAAGAATGAGATTGACAGCACCAGCCAGCCCTCCTCCCTCTCCTCTCTGGGAGTGTCCCAAACGGCACCCAGTTCCCTTTCTAGTGCACTAATTTTGACCAGGTCCCCACAGGGCTCATAGGGCTCTGGTCAAAAGTAGTGCACTATGTAGGGAATAGGGTGCCATTGGGGATTTAGCCTCCATCCCCCCTTGCTGAAAACTTGGACCTCTTTCTGTTTGCATGTATAAAGAGATCTCTGTCTATTATTTTCCATCTATTAAAATAGTAACAAAAAGGTATGCTGTGAGGGAGGGGTGATGACTTAAGCTCAAGGTTGTATGTCTGCCTCTTGTTGATAGCAGTGTGCAAGGAAATGCTATGTAATATGAATGTGTAGTGTGTCAAATTGGGCATCCATGGGTTTTGCTTCAATGCCATCAAATAGGCCATGATGTCGTTTAAAAAGAAACTGAAACATAGAAACACAGATGAACGCTGAAGATATACCAAACAGCAGTGTCGTACATACATGCATGCGTAAGCAGGGTAATTTGATAAGGCTAAACCTCCGATCTCAAGGACGACATTCAAAAGATGCAGAACCAAGTTCAGACCAAAAAGTTGGAAAAAAACTAACGTTATGACAATAACTACTGTTCCCTAAAGGAGGGAAATCAGCTACAACATACTAGGGGGAGTCGCACTCTCGTGACTTTGGTTTAAGGATCTACAATCAACACCTGACAAGGCCAATGAAATCCATACCTCGCTGGAAGTCCCGCATTCCACCGGTGATAAGCATGAGGCTTGGATTCATTCCTTCAATTTAATACGGCTCTTCACCGAGCCCAGGAAAGGTGGTGCGGGGCCAAACAGGTTTTGTACATAATTTCCCTCCTTTTTGGGAACAATAGTTCGGCCAGTCAACTTCGGTACAACATACTATGGGGAAATATAATCACACCCCAAGATGACCGCAACGGATACTAAATGAAAATGGCCCACTGCTGACAACCCAGACCTGATACAGATGTGTCAGTCTGGGTATTGGGCACATGGCATACTGCCTAGTGACTTTTCCCTGTCCCAGCCGTAAGCAACATGTGGGCTACACTGGAAGAAGTGATATCCAAGCGATACAACCTCACAAAGTCTGTGGCGATGCCCAACTTGCCACAACACAAATATCTCCTATAGTCAACCCTTTAAACAACACCCAAGACACTGCCAGACCCCTGGTAAAGTGGGTGCCTACACCGCTAGGTAACCCTTGCTGCTATATGCCAGGGAGAGAGTATCTCTCCCACTGGATTGTGGAGGCTACTTAGGGAACACCCTGCCTCGAGCTGGATTAGCAAGAAAATATAAAAAGCTTGTCACATAACTGGATATCTCGGGTCCATTCAATGTACTTGCGTAAAGTTAGCACTGGATTCAGGGCATGTAACCGCTGTTGCTCTCCAGAAGCAAAAGGAGGCTGAGATGATGCTGGAGAGAATGGCTGCCATTTCTTAACCAACCGTGCTATTTTGTTAGTTTTTTTCTAACTTATTTTGTACATCATTTTGCTTCTACCGTCTCAAATGACCGAAAAGACCTTCTGGAAACCAGAACAGCGATTACTCACCTTGAACTGGACAAAGAATTTCTCTTTAATGAGTCGGACAAGAGGGATTTACTCCTGACACCCGAACAGGCCCTCATCCCCGTCATTCGCAGGAGAAAGAGACGGAAAAGGTATCGCGGAAAGAGATCGGGGTGCCTTGTTCCGCCGACGAGTGGCTAATCGGCCCTTACCATCCGTACTACTAGCCAAAGTACAAATCGCTGAAAAATAAATTGGATGAGCTAAAAGCACGTATATCCTACCAACCAGACATTAAAAACTGTCATATCTTATGTTTCACCGAGTCGTGGCTGAACGATGACATGAATAACATACAGCTGGCGGGTTATATATTGCATCGGTAGGATAGAAAAGCAGCCTCTGGTAAGACAAGGGGTGTGGGTCTATGCATATTTGTAAACAACAGCTGGTACACGATATCTAAGGAAGTCTTGAGGTTTTGCTCGCCTGAGGTAGAGTATCTCATATGATAAGCTGTAGACCACACTATATACCTAGAGAGTTTATCTTTATTGTTCGTAGCTGTCTACATACCACCACAGACCGATGCTGGCACTAAGACTGTACTCAATGAGCTGTATACCGCCATAAGCAAACAGGAAAACGATCATCCAGGAGGTGGCGCTCCTAGTGGCTGGGGACTTTATTGCAGGGAAACTTTAATCCGTTTTACCTAATTTCTATCAGCATGTTAAATGTGCAACCAGAGGGGGAAAAAAACTCTTGACCACCTGTACTCCACACACAGAGACACGTACAAAGCTCTGCCTCACATTCTATTTGGCAAATCTGACCATAATTATATCCTCCTGATTCATGCTTGCAAACTTAAATTCAAACAGGAAGCACCAGTGACTCGGTCAATAAAAAAGTGATCAGATGAAGCAGATGCTAAGCTACAGGACTGTTTTACTAGCACAGACTGGAATATGGTCCAGAATTCTTCAGATGACACTGAGGTGTACACGACATCAGTTACTGGCTTCATCAACAAGTGCATCAATGACGTCATCCCCACAGTGACTGTACATACATACACCAACCAGAAGCCATGGATTACAGGCAGCACTGAGCTAAAGGGTAGAGCTCTTTCAAGGAGCGGGACTCTAACCCGGAAGCTTATAAGAAATCCCTCTAAGCCCTCCGAAGAACCATCAAAAGGCAAAGCATCAATACAGGACTAAGATCGAATCATACTGCTCTGACGCTGATCGGATTTGGCAGGGCTTGCAAACTATTACAGACTACAAAGGGAAGCACAACCGAGAGCTGCCCAGTAACACGAGCCTACCAGACAAGCTAAATTACTTCTATGCTAGCTTTGAGGCAAGTAACACTGAAACATGCATGAGAGCACCAGCTGTTCCGGACGACTGTGTGATCACGCTCTCTGCAGCCGATGTGAGTAAGACCTTTAAATAGGTCAACATTCCCAAGGCCACAGTGTCAGACAGATTACCAGGACGTGTACTGCAAGCATGCGCTGACCAACTGGCAAGTGTCTTCACTGACATTTTCAACCTCTCCCTGTCTGAGTCTGTAATACAAATGTCTGAAGCAGACCACCATAGTCCCTGTGCCCAAGAGCACAAAGGTAACTTACCTAAATGACTACCGACCCTTGGCACTCACGTCCATAGTCATGAAGTGCTTTGAAAGACTGGTCATGGCTCACATCAACACCATTATCCCAGAAACCATAGACCCACTCCAATTTGCATTCCGCCTCAACATATCCACAGATTATGCAATCTATACTGCACTCCACACTGCCCTTTCACACCTGCACAAAAGGAACACCTATGTGAGAATGCTGTTCATTGACTACAGCTCAGCGTTCAACACCATCATCACTAACCTAAGGAACCTGGGACTAAACACCTCCCTCTGCAACTGGATCCTGGACTTCCTGACGGGCTGCCCCCACGTGGTAAGGGTAGGTAACAACACATCCGCCACGCTGATCCTTAACATGGGGGCCACTCAGGGATGTGTGCTCAGTTCCTTCCTGTACTCTCTGTTCACTCATGACTGCACGGCCAGACACGACTTAAACACCATCATTAAGTTTGCCGATGACACAACAGTGGTTGGCCTGATCACCAACAATGACGAGACAGCATATAGGGAGGTCGTAAGAGACCTGGCTGTGTGTTGCCAGGACAACAACCTCTCCAGCAATGTGATCAAGACAAAGGAGATGATTGTGGACTACAGGAAAAGAAGGACTGAGCATGCCACCATTTTCATCAACAGGGCTGTGGTGGAGCAGGTTGAGAGCTTCAAGTTCCTTGGGTTCCACATTACCAACAAACTAACATGTCCCAAGCACACCAAGACAGTTGTGAAGAGGGCACGAAAAAAACCTATTCCCCCTCAGGAAACTGAAAAGATTTGGCATGGGTCCTGAGATCCTCAAAGGATTCTACAGCTGCACCATCAACAGCATCCTGACTGGTTGCATCACTGTCTGGTATGCCAACTGCTCGGCCTCCGACCGCAAAGCACTACAGGGGGTAGTGCGTATGGCCCAGTATATCACTGGGGCCAAGCTTCCTGCCATCCAGGAGCTCTATACCAAGTGGTGTCAGAGGAAGGTCCTAAAAATTGACAAAGACTCCAGCGACCCTAGTCATAGACTGTTCTCTGCTACTACACGGCAACAGTCTAGGTCCAAGAGGCTTCTAAACATCTTCTACCCCCAAGCCATAAGACTACTGAACAACTACAAATTTCTACCCAGAGTACTTGCATTGGGTAGATGTTTTTTACGCTGCTGCTACTCTCTGTCATTATCTATGCATAAGTCACTTTAATAACTCTACCCACATGTATATATTACCTCAATTACCTCACATAACCGGTGTCGTAGCGTTGACTATGATTAAATGTGAAGACTGTATATTATCAAGTCAATTCTCTATGTGTAATTTAATTACGTGATTAAATTAATCATGTAACTTTAAATAACTAGGAAGTCGGGGCACCACGTGAACATGTTTCAATTGCCAGAATATAAGTATTTTCATATCTTATCGATTACAGTCACTTATTAATGTATTATTACCTGATCAGTCATATTCTGAATGTTGCAAACCCTTGGATATCTGCACGAACTCTAACATAGATTATGAATCAGCGATATAGAAATTGGCTTAATTATTTATTTACTAATTTACTTAATCAGTCACAGAATTACAGTAACACAGACACACAATAGGTCATACATTGGTTACTAACATGATAGAAAAGTCCCTAGTGGGCTAAGCTGATATGAAGACTTGGTAGACAAAGGAAAGGGGTGGGGACAGTTCAAGAGCGGGAAACTCAGAGTGGATTCACTACATACATACAGTTGAATACTTGATCCTAAATATGGACATTTAGCACCCTAACAAATGCTCATTTGGATTTCAGAAATGCAATTGACATATTTACGAGTGTACGTCTTGGTTGTCGCTCTCTGCGATCGCCGGTCCGTCTGCTGGATAGTCAGTCGATAGAAAGCCTCTGGTTTGTCCACCAGAGATCACCGTCGTAGTTGTTATAATGGATACTTCAGAGTACCATTCGGAAATGTTCTTAGATTGGATGCATTTACCAGACTAAAGTATTTAAACAGCTGCAGCCTGAATAATTGCTCTTCAGTTTGTAGATTTCTTAACCATTCAAGACGTCCGACTTACCGTGGGTCTCTTTGGCAGAGTTCCCAACCATTTCAACACGTAGCTACTGCTTCATGTTTTCTGATCTGTACATTTTGTTGGAAGTGGCTTTTATAATATAATAGAAAAGGGGGCATTCCATGACGCTGATATAAATGTCTGTACTCACAGGGTGTGGTCACTGACTAGTTAAAACTTTCAATGAGAACCCATACTCTCATTTAGAAGGCTAACATCACATTTCATCTTTTCAAAAGTATTCCTATTCGCAATTATCTATTTTATACAACATTCAGATGCAAACCCCATAATTGAGAAGTGTATACAACCAAAGAAACAGTAACGTGTGTCTCCTGTCCTTCATGAGGTCACCAAATGAAACAAATTCGACATGACTGTTCCTTAAGTGTCCACGGACCATTTCAACTGCTTGGAATGCATAAATACTGTTAAATTATTCAAACTTTTGATGTCCAAGTGTCTCTCTGTGTTCCAGAGTTTACATTCCAATCTTGAACACAACAGAGCATAGAGGCAGTGTATTTTACGACCACCATTAACTCCCTCTGCTGGAGATAAAGAGGGCGCTGTAGAGGCACTGCAACCTGATCATTCAGATCTTCACAGGAGAGTTATGACTCTGTACCAGTAACCCCTGTATATGGCCTCGCTATTGTTATTTTACTGCTGCTCTTTAATTATTAGTTACTTTATTTATCATTTTTTTTAGGTATTTTTCTTAAAACTGCATTGTTGGTTAAGGGCTTGTAAGTAAGCATTTCACTGTAAGGTCTACACTCGTTGTAAACAAATTTGTGCACAAACTTTGAGAGAAATAAGCTTTTTGGAACATTTCTGGGATCTTTTATTTCAGCTCATGAAACATGAGAACACATTACATGTTGCATTCATATTTTTATTCAGTATATATTCATTGGGATGGGATTGGCGTGGGGTGTGGAGGGTCGGTGGGTGGCATTTGACATTTTCTTTGGATTTCTCATGTCTAAGTAATTATTAGAACTTTTGTCCAAATTGGATGTTGGGAACTATATTTATTGAATATTATATTAATCCTATAAATCACAAATTGCTTATACAGAAACTGAGCCTAAAACCCCAGAGATCAAGCAATGCAGATATAGAAGCATGGTGGCTAGGAAAAACTAGAATGGCTGGAACCTAGGAAGAAGCCTAGAGAAGAACCAGGCTCTGAGGGGTGGCCAGTCCACTTCTGGCTGTGCCGGGTGGAAATTATAAGAGTACATGAGCATTAAGGCCAGGTCGTTATTTAATATTTCAAACTTTTACAGATGACTGTTAGAGTTAGATAATAGTCACAGTGGTTATAGAGGGTGCAACAGGTCAGCACCTCAGGAGTTAATATCAGTTGGCTTTTCATAGCCGAGCATTCAGAGGTCGAGACCTGTGATCTTAGGTATTGCATCTCATTCCCAACTGCAGAGCACTGGAGGTGTAAGGGCCACTGATTACACTTCACTCTGCATCCTGAATGGCACCCTATTCCCTATATAGTGCACTACTTTTGACCAGGATGGGGTATTCCCTACGTACTGCACTATGTAGTGAGTAGAGTACCATTTGATACGCAGACGACATACTGCATCATAACATCTTCAAAGGGGGGCAAATGAAAGACGTTGACCATGAGATCTGATTGGTTGTTTGGATCAAAGAGGCTTAAATAATAAAAGGGAACCAGTCTAGGGAATACCACCCCCTCATGCCCTCTGGCTGTGGCACATGCACAAAAACTCCTTAATTGGGGTTCTGGAACTAAACGTCAGAGCGTTCTCATCCAGAGGATCTGAGGAGGTTCTACAATAGTACCTCCATCCTTACATGAATTACCCCGTCCTTACATTAACTACCCCCATCCTTACGTTAACAACCCCATCCTTACATTAACCCTTAAGAGTCTACTGATGCACCTGTGCATCAATCTAAGAAAAAGTTCATTTAAAAAATCAGTCCGTTTAAGTTACAATGTCTGGTTTTCAGCATGGGCTGCTTCTCAATCCACTGCATCCTCTATTCAGCAGCCTAATGGTCTGGGGGTAGAAGCTACTGGCCAGTTGTATAGTTTTTGCCATGATGCTCTTATGCTGCTCGCGTCTGAGTAATGGAAGCGGAGAGAACAAGTTGTGGCTCGACTGGCTGTAGCTGTCCTGGAGGGCAGGCAGTTTGA
The DNA here is from genome assembly GCF_057628025.1 of Oncorhynchus mykiss. NCBI lineage: Eukaryota > Metazoa > Chordata > Actinopteri > Salmoniformes > Salmonidae > Oncorhynchus > Oncorhynchus mykiss. The sequence continues at coordinate 71,970,546 of NC_143024.1, forward strand.
ACTCAATGGTGTGTTCGGCTGAGCATAGCACCATCTGTAGAGCCTTGCGGTCAGCAGCGGTGAAGTTGCCATACCAGGTTGCGATGCAGCCTGTCAGTATGCTCTCGATGGTACTCTTGTAGAACACTGAGGGCCTTCGGGGACAGACCGAATTTCTTCAGCCTCCCAGGGTTGAAGAGTCAATGTTGTGCCTTCTTCACCACGGTGTCCTTGTGATATGACCATTTCAGCTCCTCGGAGATGTGTACGCAGAGGAACTTGAAGTTTTTGACCGTCTCCACGGCGGCCCCGGTGATGAGGATGGGGGCGTACCCAGCCTGCTTTCTCCCTTAAGTCGACCTTTAGCTTCTTTGTTTTGCTGACGTTGAGGGAGAGGTTGTTTACCTGGCACAACGCTGTCAGAGTTCCTACTTCCTCTCCTACCACTGTCATTTCATCATCAAACTTGATGATGGAGTTGGAAGTTGTGGGTACACAGGGGACTGAGGATGCACCCTTGTGGGGACCGTGTTGAGGATCAGTGTGGAGGATGTTGCCTACCTTCACTACCTGGGTCGGCCCGTCAGAAAGTCCAGGACCCAGTTGTATAGGGAGGAGTTCAGTCCCGGGGCCGTGAGCATTGTGGTGAGCTTAGGGGGCACTATGGTATTGAAGGCCAAGCCGTAGTCAATGAACAACATCCTCACACATGCATTCCTTTTGTCCAGTTGGGTGAGGGCAGTGTGCAGTGCAATGGCGATTGCATCTTCTGTGGATCTGTCAGAGCGGTAGGCGAATTAGAGTCGAGGGTCGAGTGTGTCGGGAGAGTGGAGGTGATGTGGTCTTTGACCAGCTACTTGAAGCACTTCATGACGACGGAAGTGAGTGCTACGGGTCGGTAGTCAACAGTTCAGTTACTTTACCTTTCTTGAAGCAGGTGGGGATTGCCTGAGCTAGAGAGAAATTGAAAATGTCCGAAAACACAACAGCTAGCTCGTCTGCACATGCTGTGAGGGCACGGCTAGGGTTAACACGCTTGAATGACTTACATGCTGTACGTCCTCCATGGAGACCGAAAGCACGTAGCCCTGATTGGCATTGATTACTTTTTTTTAATCATCACCCATGATCGTTAGAAGCCTCTGCCACATATGCCTCGTGTCCGACCCGCTGAATTGCTCCTCCACTTAGTCCCTATACTTGTGTCTCGCCATCTTGATCAATCTGTGAATGTTGCATTTGTACTGTTTAACGATACAATGGAACCCGGTCAGCTTGCCGTGTTTTTAAGCAGCATCTCTCTACTTCATTTTCTCAACAAGGCAATCCATGGTTTTTGATAAGAGTAAGTTTTGAAAGACACCATCTGTAACACATCTATGCATTATCTATGCATCCTTACAGTAATTAGCCCCATCGTTACATTAACAATCACATTATTACATTACCTAACCCATTCAAACATTATCTACACCATCCTTACATTAACTACCCCATCCTTACATTAACTACCCCATCCTTACATTACCTACCCCACACTTACATTAACTACCCCATCCTTACATTAACTACCCCATCCTTACAATAACTACCCCATCCTTACATTAACTACCCCATCCTTACATGAACTACCCCATCCTTACATGAACTACCCCATCCTTACATGAACTACCCCATCCTTACATTAACTACCCCCATCCTTACAATAACTACCCCATCCTTATATGAAATACCCCATCGTTACAATAACTACCCCATCCTTACAATAACTACCCCATCCTTACATTAACTACCCCCATCCTTACATTACCTACCCCACACTTACAGTAACTACCCCATCATTAAATTAACTACCCCATCCTTACATGAACTACCCCATCCTTACATTAACTACCCCATCCTTACAATAACTACCCTATCCTTACATTAACTACCCCCATCCTTACATTAACTACCCCCATCCTTACAATAACTACCCCCATCCTTACAATAACTACCCAATCCTTACATGAACTACCCCATCCTTACATGAACTACCCCATCCTTACATTAACTACCCCATCCTTACATTAACTACCCCATCCTTACATTAACTACCCCATCCTTACAGTAACTACCCCACACTTACATTAACTACCCAATCCTTGCAGTAACTACCCCATCCTTGCAGTAACTACCCCATCCTTACAGTAACTACCCCATCCTTATATTAACTATCCCATTGTTACATTAACTACCCCATCCTTACATTAACTACCCCATTGTTACATTAACTATCCCATTGTTACATTAACTATCCCATTGTTACATTAACTATCCCATTGTTACATTAACTATCCCATTGTTACAATAACTATCCCATTGTAACATGAACTATCCCATTGTTACATTAACTATCCCATTGTTACATTAACTATCTCATTGTTACATTAACTAACCCCATCCTTACATTAACTACCCCATCCTTACATTAACTACCCCATCCTTACAATAACTACCCCCATCCTTACATTGACTACCCCCATCCTTACAATAACTACCCCCATCCTTACTTTAACTACCCCCATCCTTACAATAACTACCCCCATCCTTACATTGACTACCCCCATCCTTACAATAACTACCCCCATCCTTACAATAACTACCCCCATCCTTACATTAACTACCCCCATCCTTACATTAACTACCCCCATCCTTACAATAACTACCCCATCCTTACAATAACTACCCCATCCTTACAATAACTACCCCCATCCTTACAATAACTACCCCATCCTTACATTAACTACCCCATCCTTAAAATAACTACCCATCCTTACAATAACTACCCCATCCTTACAATAACTACCCCATCCTTACATGAACTACCCCATCCTTACATTAACTACCCCATCCTTACATTAACTACCCCATCCTTACATGAACTACCCCATCCTTACATTAACTACCCCATCCTTACAATAACTACCCCATCCTTACATTAACTATCCCATCGTTACAGTAACTACCCCATCCTTACATTAGCTACCCCCATCCTTACAATAACTACCCCATCCTTACATTAACTACCCCATCCTTACATTAACTACCCCATCCTTACATTAACTACCCCCATCCTTACAATAACTACCCCCATCCTTACAATAACTACCCCATCCTTACATTAACTACCCCATCCTTACATTAACTACCCAATCCTTACATTAACTACCCCATCCTTACATTAACTACCCCATCCTTACATTAACTATCCCATTGTTACATTAACTACCCCATCCTTACATTAACTACCCCATCCTTACATTAACTAACCCCATCCTTACATTAACTATCCCATTGTTACATTAACTACCCCATCCTTACAATAACTACCCCATCCTTACATTAACTACCCCCATCCTTACATTAACTACCCCCATCCTTACATTACCTACCCCACACTTACAGTAACTACCCCATCATTAAATTAACTACCCCATCCTTACATGAACTACCCCATCCTTACATTAACTACCCCATCCTTACAATAACTACCCTATCCTTACATTAACTACCCCCATCCTTACATTAACTACCCCCATCCTTACAATAACTACCCCCATCCTTACAATAACTACCCAATCCTTACATGAACTACCCCATCCTTACATGAACTACCCCATCCTTACATTAACTACCCCATCCTTACATTAACTACCCCATCCTTACATTAACTACCCCATCCTTACAGTAACTACCCCACACTTACATTAACTACCCAATCCTTGCAGTAACTACCCCATCCTTGCAGTAACTACCCCATCCTTACAGTAACTACCCCATCCTTATATTAACTATCCCATTGTTACATTAACTACCCCATCCTTACATTAACTACCCCATTGTTACATTAACTATCCCATTGTTACATTAACTATCCCATTGTTACATTAACTATCCCATTGTTACATTAACTATCCCATTGTTACAATAACTATCCCATTGTAACATGAACTATCCCATTGTTACATTAACTATCCCATTGTTACATTAACTATCTCATTGTTACATTAACTAACCCCATCCTTACATTAACTACCCCATCCTTACATTAACTACCCCATCCTTACAATAACTACCCCCATCCTTACATTGACTACCCCCATCCTTACAATAACTACCCCCATCCTTACTTTAACTACCCCCATCCTTACAATAACTACCCCCATCCTTACATTGACTACCCCCATCCTTACAATAACTACCCCCATCCTTACAATAACTACCCCCATCCTTACATTAACTACCCCCATCCTTACATTAACTACCCCCATCCTTACAATAACTACCCCATCCTTACAATAACTACCCCATCCTTACAATAACTACCCCCATCCTTACAATAACTACCCCATCCTTACATTAACTACCCCATCCTTAAAATAACTACCCATCCTTACAATAACTACCCCATCCTTACAATAACTACCCCATCCTTACATGAACTACCCCATCCTTACATTAACTACCCCATCCTTACATTAACTACCCCATCCTTACATGAACTACCCCATCCTTACATTAACTACCCCATCCTTACAATAACTACCCCATCCTTACATTAACTATCCCATCGTTACAGTAACTACCCCATCCTTACATTAGCTACCCCCATCCTTACAATAACTACCCCATCCTTACATTAACTACCCCATCCTTACATTAACTACCCCATCCTTACATTAACTACCCCCATCCTTACAATAACTACCCCCATCCTTACAATAACTACCCCATCCTTACATTAACTACCCCATCCTTACATTAACTACCCAATCCTTACATTAACTACCCCATCCTTACATTAACTACCCCATCCTTACATTAACTATCCCATTGTTACATTAACTACCCCATCCTTACATTAACTACCCCATCCTTACATTAACTAACCCCATCCTTACATTAACTATCCCATTGTTACATTAACTACCCCATCCTTACAATAACTACCCCATCCTTACATTAACTATCCCATTGTTACATTAACTACCCCGTCCTTACATGAACTACCCCATCCTTACATTAACTATCCCATTGTTACATTAACTACCCCATCCTTACATTAACTACCCCATCCTTACATTAACTACCCCATCCTTACATTAACTACCCCATCCTTACATCAACTACCCCCATCCTTACATTAACTACCCCCATCCTTACATTAACTACCCCATCCTCACATTAACTACCCCATTCTTACATTAACTACCCATCCTTACAATAACTACCCCCATCCTTACAATAACTACCCCATCCTTACAATAACTACCCCCATCCTTACAATAACTACCTCCATCCTTACAATAACTACCCCATCCTTACATTAACTACCCCATCCTTACATAACTACCCCCATCCTTACAATAACTACCCCCATCCTCACGATAACTACCCCCATCCTTACAATAACTACCCCATTCTTACATTAACTACCCCATCGTTACAATAACTACCCCCATCCTTACATAACTACCCCATCTTTACATTAACTACCCCATCCTTACAATAACTACCCCATCCTTACATACCACTGACAGCCTAATTCGACAATATAGAAGTGTTGTTTACCCAGTTACCCTTGTATCGCCCCCATCCTTACATTAACTACCCCCATCCTTACATGAAACTATATATGAACTAACCATGGCCACATCCTGAGAGGCAGGCATCCACTGTTCCAGGGATACAGCAGCCAAACATCCCTTCTCTCTCTCCCTCACTACTTCATCGGATTAAACCATCTGTGAAAAAGGGGGGGAGACGTGTTAATACTTTAGCTGGTGGTTCAGTGCAGCAAAATGGCCTGTCTTAATAATCACGAGGTGCTTTCAATTATTGCTTAATGTACTGTAGCACAGCATCATAGCGCACTATTCTGTCCAGCAGCACAAACCCAGAATGTGTTTCACCATCCGTCTGCCCGTCACACTGCGCTGGGCCCTCCAACACCAACCTCCACCCTCGTTAGCCAGGTGATTGGCTCAGATAGGACCGAGAGAGGGTTAGTGCGGGTTAGGGAGGGGGAGGGTTATGCTGGTCCCAGATGGCACCCTATTCCCTATGTAGTGGTCAAAAGTAGTGCACTATACACATATTAAAGGGAAAAAGATGCATTTGGGACGCATCCTTAGTGTTTCATGATGTAAGTGCCCCCTATGAGAGCCCCTCTCTGTTATTCCTCTATAACAGGGAGAGAGAGGGTTAGGCTATAAGGGCCCCTATCTGTTATTCATCTATGACAGGGAGAGAGAGGGTTAGTGCTATGAGGAACATGTCTCTACAATAATAAAACCACAAACCTTCCTTAACATATACAGTGAACAAAAATATAAACGCAACATGTAAAGTGTTGGTCCTATGTTTCATAAGCTTAAATTAAAGATCCCAGAAATGTTCCATATGCACAATTTTTTGTTGTTGTTGGTTTACATCCCTTTTAGTGAGCATTTCTCTTTTGCCAAGATAATCCATCCACCTGACAGGTGTGACATGAAAAAACTGATTAAACAGCATGATCATTACACAGGGTCACCTTGTGCTGGGGACAATAAAAGGCCACTCTAAAATGTGCAGTTGTGTCACATAGCACAATGCAGACCACGTGTATGGTGTCGTGTTGGCGAGCAGATACCTGATGTCAACGTTGTGAACAGAGTGCTGCATGGTGGCAGTGGGGTTATGGTATGGGCAGGCATAAGCTACGGACAACAAACAGAACTGCATTTTATCGACGGCAATTTGAATGCACAGAGATACCGTGACGAGATCCTGATGCCCATTGTCGTGCCATTTATCTGCCGCCATCACCTCATGTTTCAGCATGATAATGCACTGCCTCATGTTGCAAGGATCTGTACACAACTCCTGGACACTGAAAATGTCCCAGTTCTTCCATGGCCTGCATACTCACTAGACATACCACCCATTGAGGAAGTTTGGGATGCTCTGGGTCAACGTGTACAACAGCGTGTTCCAGTTCCCACCAATATCCAGCAACTTCGCACAGCCATTGAAGAGGAGTGGGCCAACATTCCATAGTCCACAATCAACAACCTGATCAACTCTATGTGAAGGAGATGTGTCCCACTGCATGAGGCAAATGGTGGTCACACCAAATACTGACTGGTTTTCTGATCCACGCCCCTAGCTTTTTTTTAAAGGTATCTGTGACCTACAGATGCATACAGTATCTGGATTCCCAGTCATGTGAAATCCATAGATAAGGGCCTATTACGTTTATTTCAATTGACTGATTTCCTTATGAACTGTAACTCAGTAAAATCTTTGAAATTGTTGCATGTTGCATTTATATTTTTGTTCAGTATAGTTAGAAAGCTGCTCAGAAAGCATCTGCAGGCCATCCAAGTAACAATAGAAAATTCTCAAATAAACTCATATGAACACTGAATTGAAGATATACCAAACAACATGCTTAAGGTCGATATGATTACAATAAACATCTGATCTCAGGTACGAGCTTCAGAAGATGTAGAACATTCAGGCCACAAAGTCATAGAAAAAACAGCCACCACTTTCCATCATCATTGCATGTTTTTATCTATCACATTTCCAATGCCTAACACTTTTATCCAGAGGCGTTTCTAAGGTTTGCACACATTCATGGCAGGTTAGGGTCCAGGAAAATGTGTCCCTTTTATAAACGCATTTCGTGCCATTCTAAATCATTTTCAATGTTGGACTTGAGAAAATGAAGACGGTAATCTAATCAATTATATTGCATAGTGTAGCAGATGTAGGCTGTGGTTCAATCAAAATCACGTCGTCGACCAGCGCACCGTACTGACGACAATGGGCCTTTTAAAATGCAATTTCTATTTTAGCTGTGACTCCAGTGCCTTTAAGGCCAGACGATGCTCAGTAGCAGTATTAGGGAGGAGTGCACCCATGCATAGATCCATTAGGCAAAAACCAATTTCACACAGAGGGAGCCAATGTTATGAATATTGAGTACTAGCCTACCTTTAGCTGTGCTCCAGTAGCTTTTAGAGGGATATACAACACCATGCACAACATCCCCAGCCTTACCACACCTTTTGAAACCAGCACCTCTTATTAAGGGTAAGTCCCAAGTGGCACCCTATTCCCCATGCAGTGCACTACTTTTGATGGGCTTTCTTCAAAAGTAGTGCACTATGTAGGGAATAGGGTTCCATTTGAAATGCTGCCTTGTTCCACACAGTATATGCCCTAAATATGGTTTAATATCACACATAATGTATCTTAGAAGAACAGTGTGCTTTTCTCAATTAGATTTGCTCACCTCCTGCGTCCTTTTTTCTCTCTCGACTCCTTTTGAAAAAGATCAAAGGTAATCGAGGAGATTCGGCAAGGAGGGGGAACGTGGATGGAAATGCACTTCTTTGAAATGAGACGGTCCTTCTCCACTCATGCGTCATCAGGCAAATTACATTTCAGGGGTGCAATACCTAAATAAATGTTTAAAGTAATAAAAACAATTAAGTTACATATGTAGGATCTTAATTTGATCCCTCTTTTGTTGCTGAGAATTTAACTGCAGAGCAGGAAATGCCTTCTGACGAATTGACACTACTTGACCACTTATCGGTTTCTGGGTCATGGAGGAGAGAGGATGGAGCAGAGAGGGCGAAGGATGGACTTTTACCAAAATGAGAAAACACCTATATAAAGATATTACATATGATAACGTATGACAATGTGCCACGTCTTCAATCAAACACCACTGAAGCTGCGATGGAGATGAAACATACAGTAGGACAAAGCTGGTCCCAACCAACTCTAGCTCACTTACTTGCTGACCATTCTCACCGGCGGTCATGTAAGATTATGCAAACATGCAGCCTACTTCAACTAAAGTATGTCATGTATAAAATATGTAAGTCTTATTCTCTTGAGAGTTTCCCTGTTAAAACTCCCTGAACTCGATTTGATCCTTTTGCAATCAAATTAACATGATAAACAATCACCATCAAAATCTGTCTGGTTTAAATCAGAGATCAGTTTTGTTGTATGGGCTGCGACTCAGTCCACCACATCAGCCTGTCGGCCTTCCACACAATGGAAAGGGGAGAATCTCACGAACACGATGGTGTTCTCCATTTTGTTCTACAAACCTCACAAGTGTCACAGAACTCATCTGAAGGTAACCCGGTGCTGGATTACAGTTGGAGCATGGACTCTACAAGGTGACGAAAGAGTCCCACAGGGATGATGGCCCATGTTGACACAGATGAGTCCCACAGTTGTGTCAAGTTGGCTGGATGTTCTTTGGATGCTGAACCATTCTTGATACACACAGGAAACTCGAGCGTGAAAAAAACAGCTGCGTTTCAGTTCTTGACCCAATCAAACCTGTGCGCTCGGCACCTACTACCATACCTCGTTCAAAGGTACTTCAAACTTTTGTCTTGCCCATTTAGCCTCTGAATGGCACACATGTAAAATCCACGTCTCAAAGGATTAAAAATCTTTCTTTAACTTGTCTCCCCCCTTCATCTACACTGATTGAAGTGGATTTAACAAGTTACATCAATAAGGGATCATAGCTTTCACCTGGATTCACCTGGTCAGTCTGTCATGGAAAGAGCAGGTGTTCCTAATGTGTTGTACATTCAGCGTATAGTCCCTGTGACAACTGTCTGGCCATGTATTGGGTCCGCGTTGTGTCCCATGAACCTACTGTTCAACAGTCTGATGGCTGAAGGAATGAAGCTTGCCCTGCTCCTAATCTTCCTTGAACGTGAGACCGTTTATCTCCTTCAGGTTGGCATATTTACCTCCATTTCCTTTCACAGCACACACACATCTATAGGGCTGAAACATGCATATAAATAAATGGTCTGCTATAGAACATATACCATGGTGCTTAACAGACCTGGGGTAGAATAGTATTTAAAATCCTCTGCTGTGCTTGGTTGAATTTGTCTGGTGGATTTTAACCCAAAAGGGAAGACCCAGCCAATCTGGCACTCCAAGCAGTCTAAAGCAAACAAAAAAACAAGTATTTGAAAGATTCATTTGAACCCAGGTCTGGTACTTACCTACCTATTAAATAGATCTCACCTCACCTTGCTCTCCTGTCTCTTACATGCCCCACTGTTTTTCTCCAAGGACACATAGTCCAGCGGATAGGTGAAATAATTGTTCAATTTTATGATACAAGTATCAAACTTGGTACACTAATACTAGACATCTCAAATCAAATCAAAGTTTATTCGTCACGTGCGCCGGATACAACAGTGAAATGCTTACTTACAGGCTCTAACCAATAGTGCAAAAGGTATTAGGTGAACAATAGGTAAGTAAAGACATAAAAACAATAGTAAAAAGACAGTAAAAATAACAGTAGCGAGTCTATAAAAGTAGCGAGGCTACATACAGACACTGGTTAGTCAGGCTGATTGAGGTAGTATGTACATGTAGATATGGTTAAAGTGATTATGCATATATGATGGACAGAGATTAGCAGTAACGTAAAAGAGCGGTTGGTGGGTGGCGGGACACAATGCAGACTGCCCGGTTAGCAAAACTGCGGGAGCACTGGTTGGTCAGGCCAATTGAGGTAGAATGTACATGAATGTATAGTTAAAGTGACTATGCATATATGATAAACAGAGAGTAGCAGCTGCGTAAAAGAGGGGTTATAGGGGGCCACACAATGCAAATAGGTAATGTCTACCCGGACTGTTACCTGTTCAGGAGTCTTATGGCTTGAGGGTAAAAACTGTTGAGAAGCCTTTTTGTCCTAGACTTGGCGCTCTGGTACTGCTTGCCATGCGGCTAGTAGAGAGAAGAGTCTATGACTGGGGTTTTGACCATTTTTAGGGCCTTCCTCTGACACCGCCTAGTATATAGGTCCTGGATGGCAGGAAGCTTTGCTTTTGCCCAGTGATGTACTGGGCCGTACGCACTACAATCTGTAGTGCCTTACGGTCGGATGCCGAGCAGTTGCCATACCAGACGGTGATGCAACCGGTCAGGATGCTCTCGATGGTGCAGCTGTAGATGTTTTTGAGTATCTGGGGACCCATGCCAAATCCACGATCAGCTCCTTTGTCTTGCTCACTTTGAGGGAGAGGTTGTTGTCCTGGCACCACACTGTCAGGTCTCTGACCTCCTCCCTGTATGCTATCTCATCGTTGTCGGTGATCAGGCCAACCACTGTTGCGTCATCAGCAAACTTACTGGTTGTGTTGGAGTCGTGCTTGGCCATGCAGTTGCAGGTGATCAGGGTGTACAGGAGGGGAGTAAGCAAGCACCTCTGAGGGGCCCCAGTGTTGAGGATCAGCGTGGCAAATGTGTTGTTGTCTACCAATTACCACCTCAGGGGCCGGATCCAGTTGCAGAGGGAGGTGTTCAGTCCCATGGTCCTTAGCTTAGTGATGAGCTTTGTGGGAGCTATGGTGTTGAACGCTGAGCTGTAGACAACAGCATTCTCACATACAGTACCAATCTAAAGTTTGGGCACACCTAATCATTCAAGTTTTTTTCCCATTTATTTAGACTATTTTCTACGTTGCAAAGACATCAAAACTATGAAGTAACACATATTGAATCATGTAGTAACCAAAAAAGTGTGAAACAAATCAAAATATATTTGAGTTTCTTTAAAGTAGCCATCCTTTGCCTTGACAACTTTGTACACTCTTAACCAGCTTAATGAGGAAGTCACCTGGAATCCATTTCAATTAACAGGTGTGCCTTGTTAAAAGTTAATTTGTGGAATTTTTCTTGTTAATGCGTTTGAGACAAGGTAAGGGTGGTTGGTATACAGAAGATAGCCCTATGGTAAAATACCAAGTCCATATTAAAGGCAAGAACAGCTCAAATAAGCAAAGAGAAATGACAGTCCATCATTACTTTAAGACATGAACATCAGTCAATCAAAGTTTGTACAAAGCTGTCTGTCAACAGGGTGCGCAACTGGTTAACTGAAGGCAGGTGCAGGAGAGCAGAGATGAGTGAACAGGCACACTTTATTTGGCAGAAGGAAAACAGTCGGATGCAGCTGCGTAACGACAAAAGCGAATAGCGCAGTCGTCACACAAATCATGTACAGCATATAATTCCACGGGTTCCAAACAAGACCCGATGAAAAAAATCAGCATGAAGCGTCAGACATCGCACGTAAATGAACAATTACACACACAGACATGGGGGGGAACAGAGGATAATATACACATAGAGTGATGAGGGGATGTAAAACAGGTGTGCGGAAAAACAAGACAAAACAAATGGAAAATGAAAGGTGGAGCGGCGATGGTTAGAATACCAGTGACGTCGAGTGCCGCCCGAACAAGGAGAGGAGCCGACTTCGGCGGGAGTCGTGACACTGTCATCAAGGCGAAGGATGGCTACTTTGAAGAATCTAAACATACTTAGATTTGTTTAACAGTTTTTTGGTTACTACACGATTCCATGTGTTACTTCATAGTTTGGATGCCTTCACTATTATTCTACAATGTAGAAAATAGTAAAAATTAAGAAAAACCCTTGTAGGTGTGTCCAAACATTTGACTGGTACTGTATACAGTACTGTGTGTGTATATATAAATATATATAGCTCACACATACATGTATATTCACACATTATATACAGTGCCTTGCGAAAGTATTCGGCCCCCTTGAACTTTGCGAACTTTTGCCACATTTCAGGCTTCAAACATAAAGATATAAAACTGTATTTTTTTGTGAAGAATCAACAACAAGTGGGACACAATCATGAAGTGGAACGACATTTATTGGATATTTCAAACTTTTTTAACAAATCAAAAACTGAAAAATTGGGCGTGCAAAATTATTCAGCCCCTTTACTTTCAGTGCAGCAAACTCTCTCCAGAAGTTCAGTGAGGATTTCTGAATGATCCAATGTTGACCTAAATGACTAATGATGATAAATACAATCCACCTGTGTGTAATCAAGTCTCCGTATAAATGCACCTGCACTGTGATAGTCTCAGAGATCCATTAAAAGCGCAGAGAGCATCATGAAGAACAAGGAACACACCAGGCAGGTCCGAGATACTGTTGTGAAGAAGTTTAAAGCCGGATTTGGATACAAAAAGATTTCCCAAACTTTAAACATCCCAAGGAGCACTGTGCAAGCGATAATATTGAAATGGAAGGAGTATCAGACCACTGCAAATCTACCAAGACCTGGCCGTCCCTCTAAACTTGCAGCTCATACAAGGAGAAGACTGATCAGAGATGCAGCCAAGAGGCCCATGATCACTCTGGATGAACTGCAGAGATCTACAGCTGAGGTGGGAGACTCTGTCCATAGGACAACAATCAGTCATATATTGCACAAATCTGGCCTTTATGGAAGAGTGGCAAGAAGAAAGCCATTTCTTAAAGATATCCATAAAAAGTGTCGTTTAAAGTTTGCCACAAGCCACCTGGGAGACACACCAAACATGTGGAAGAAGGTGCTCTGGTCAGATGAAACCAAAATTGAACTTTTTGGCAACAATGCAAAACGTTATGTTTGGCGTAAAAGCAACACAGCTCATCACCCTGAACACACCATCCCCACTGTCAAACATGGTGGTGGCAGCATCATGGTTTGGGCCTGCTTTTCTTCAGCAGGGACAGGGAAGATGGTTAAAATTGATGGGAAGATGAATGGAGCCAAATACAGGACCATTCTGGAAGAAAACCTGATGGAGTCTGCAAAAGACCTGAGACTGGGACGGAGATTTGTCTTCCAACAAGACAATGATCCAAAACATAAAGCAAAATCTACAATGGAATGGTTCAAAAATAAACATATCCAGGTGTTAGAATGGCCAAGTCAAAGTCCAGACCTGAATCCAATCGAGAATCTGTGGAAAGAACTGAAAACTGCTGTTCACAAATGCTCTCCATCCAACCTCACTGAGCTCGAGCTGTTTTGCAAGGAGGAATGGGAAAAAAATTCAGTCTCTCGATGTGCAAAACTGATAGAGACATACCCCAAGCGACTTACAGCTGTAATCGCAGCAAAAGGTGGCGCTACAAAGTATTAACTTAAGGGGGCTGAATAATTTTGCACGCCCAATTTTTCAGTTTTTGATCTGTTAAAAAAGTTTGAAATATCCAATAAATGTCGTTCCACTTCATGATTGTGTCCCACTTGTTGTTGATTCTTGAAGCCTGAAATGTGGCAAAAGGTCGCAAAGTTCAAGGGGGCCGAATACTTTCGCAAGGCACTTTTTTAATATATACACACACACACACACTCCAGACTCCTACATTGCTCCTCCTAATATTTCTGTATTTCTTAATTCCATTCTTTTACTTTTATAGATGTTTATTCGTGTATTATTGTAGCTAGGAACACAAACATTTCACTACACCCGCAATAACATCTGCTAAATATGTCTATGCGACCAATAAAATTTGATTTGATCAGGGCAGTCCTGATAATTTTGTGTGGCATTGAGAGAGGTGTCAACAGGTGAAATGAACTTGGTTGATCAAGTTCATCTCAGTAGTATGCTGCTCCACTCTGAGGGTTTTTGTACAGCCGCCAACCATCTGAATGGGGCCGTATTGGTACATACAGCCCAATTATGGCTTAAAATGTTTGATGGGGGTCTGTAAAACACAATAAAATGTCTCAAAGATGCCATATATACGTATCCTTTAAAAATGTTGAAAACGTGTCAACAATGTTTTTTGTAAATGTTTTCATGGCCATTTCCAATAGTTGACATGTAAACACGCAAAATAATTATACGGGTGTTCGGTGAAGTCTACTGATTTCAATGATATATAATATTATATTCTGTTTTGTGTACATTTTAGGAAATATAACAGGAAATCTGCCCTGCACAAGTCACTTTAGGTACAATCTCATAGGAATGCCTTATGCCCAGCAGAGACAGGTAACCCATTATGATGAGACCTTTCAGTCTTTACACAAAGTGAGTGGAATATTACATAAAGATGTCTAGCTAGTGCCATTGCAGATTTAATAACCTATTATACCATAAAAAAAGACTGGTTCTCCAAAATGACCACCAACCAGCTACATTGGTTCTAACTGGACAGGATTCACATGGTCATATCGCCATTAAATAATTGGTACATACAGCCAGGTGATGGCTTAATTAAAATGTTTGAAGTGGTGTAGAGATTACAATACTATGCCCCAAGTATGCCTTATGAATGTGACCTTTAAATTTCATGCAGAAATGTGGTGGAAATATCCCCTAAGATTAGTGTGTTGTAATTGGCCTTCATTAGTAGGTGGTACAGTATATTAGGCCTAATGGTAGCTTAAATCCCCCTAGAGTCGATGTCCGCACCCTCGCGGAAATCTAATTGGCATAATAAAAACAATTCAGTTTAAGCTAGAGATACTGTATATGTTTTTTTAGCATTGAATGAGTCTCAATTAACTGCATTCGCCAATGCCGCACTTCCCTATCTGCGGTGAAAGATGACAGATCTAAAGTGATGTTTGTCAGACCATGAGACATCGGACTTCTCACAAAATCATTTGTAGCGTCCGGACAGTTTGGCCTAGAAACTATAATGACCCCTCTATGGAAAGATGAGACTGTCACGTACATATCGATTGTTCTGCTCTGCTACGCCCACGGTCCTCGCAAGACTCGTCTGAAGGTCCGCCAGTAACATGGGACCTCATATCCTCAAAAGGTTCTACAGCTGCAACATCGAGAGCATCCTGACAGGTTGCATCACTGCTTGGTATGGCAATTGCTCAGCCTCTGACCGCATGGCACTACAAAGGGTAGTGCGTATGGCCCAGTACATCACCGGGGCCAAGCAAACATTTAAAAAAAATCTGTTTTCGCTTTGTCATTATGGGGTATTGTGTGTAGATTGCTGAGGATTTTTATTTATTTAATCAATTTGAGAATAACGCTGTAACGTTCCACATAACGCTGTAATGTGGAAAAAGGCAAGGAGTCTGAGTACTTTCCGAAGGCACTGTAGGACAGACACTTCAGAACATCATTTTGATATTTGGGTGGGACTATATGTTGCTCCATGTAGTGAATCTGTTATTCAATGCATTTGTGTGAGCTAATAGCAGTAAGGCCAAAAATAATGTTTCATCAAAGACCACAAATGTACCCAAAATGCTGTCCAAATCAATGCCTTTTCAAAATATCTGATATCTATGGATTAGAATGATATATGACATGTACCAAAACAGTGCTTGCATAATAAGTAATGGTAGCCTTAGTATCGTGTCCTATACATCTCATTCAAAAAGGTAGAGTTCTATTAGATTGGTTCCATGTCCATGGTTCCATTTTCAGCATTCTAATTATAGGGAAGGAAGTACAGGGAAGCTTTCTTGTCACATTTCTTGAAAATAAAAAAATACAGAATATCATGTTTTATATCACTGTAATTAGTATACTTTAGGGAATAGCCATTTGACCATTTTATGAGTTTAAATGTAATACTCTAAAACTGAAAGTGTGTTCAAGAATCAGTCATTTTGGTAGATTTATGGGCACTTTCCCCCCACTTTCCTACAAAATATTGAATAACCCTCTAGCAAATTTCCGCAGTCAGTTTCCTGATCTTAAAAAAAAAAATCTCAGATATAACCTCAGATATCTCTCAGATATAGGACAGACACTTGAAAACAAACTTCCTTTAAATATTGTTTTGTGTGTCTGTTTTTCCATGTATGAATCTGTTATTCAATGCATTTCTATGGGCTAATAGCAGTAAGTCCAAATTCAATGTTTCATCAAATCATTTTTGGGGGATACCTAAAATTCCAAATCAAATAGCTAAATGATCCTTGTTATGACCATCTTGGTCACGTTGTTTTCTCATGATGCGGCCAAAGCTAAACAGCATGCACCATAGGATAAATGTGCTCTGATGAAAACAATTACAGTAGGCTAGTCTGTAGCTTGTTACTGTCATCTACTCTGAAATCCGCACAAAGAATATTTTACTCACATCACTCATCTAAATGCATATTTTCATGAAACAGAGTGAGATAAAATAGTTATGGTTGGCATTCAGAATGAAGCTTGGACATTTCACCTGTAAAACAAGAAGAATTGTCATTCATAATTGACAGTGATGGCCTATTTTGAAATTAGGTAGGCCTAATTTGGTGTTTGACAGTATAAAAAATACAAACATTTATTCAAGTCAATGTGTGTAGGCATAGGCAGACGTTACATTTGGATGATGCGTTTTTTTCATATACAATTATTTAATTGAACAGGCTACAGGGGCAAACATTGATTGAGAAATGACATTTACTTTTCTTTGCTCAACAGCACATAAAACAATAGCACTAATAGGTTAAATCTGCAATGACACTATTACGATCTTTGTTTAGACTGACTTACTTTGGGTAAAGGCTGAAAGGTCTCATCATAAAAGTATTTAGTTAAAATGGGTTGCCCATCTCTCTGCTGGACATAATACATTCCTATGGGATTTTACCTAAAGTGACTTTTGCAGGGCAGGTTTCCTGTAATTTTTCTTACATTTGACACAAACAGAATATCATATTATGTATCATTGAAATCAGTAGACTTCAGGGAAAACACATATTACTTTTTTTATGTTTACATGTAAACTATTTGAACTACTTACAAAAATGTTTAAGGATACATAAAAATGTTTAAGGATACATAAAAATGTTTAAGGATACATAAAAATGTTTAAGGATACATAAAAATGTTTAATGGAAAAATCTATGGATTTTTTTGCCATTTTATTGTATTTTCCAGACTCACTGGTCAAGTGATTCTAGTCCAATATGGACCTACGCAGTTGGACATATTGGCGGCCATATTGGAAATGGACAAAATCTGTGATTGCACTATAGCCAAAGATAAATGGCTACCCTGGTTGTCTGACATGCTTCCCAGACTGCCTCCAGGTATCTCCCGAGTGGTGCAGCAGTCTAAGGCACTGCATCTCAGTGCAAGAGGTGTCACTACAGTCCCTGGTTTGAATCCAGGTCCAGCTGCGCACATTTGGCCCAGTGTCGTTCCGGGTTTGGCCAGGGTAGGCAGTCATTATAAATAAGAATTTGTTCTTAACTGAATTGCCTAGTTAAATAAAGTTTAAGTTTTTAAAAACAATCTAGTATTAGTGTACCAAGTTTGATACTTGTATCATAAAGTGGAACGATCTCCAGTACTTTTGGTTCTTATCCACTGGACTAACAGAGAGAAACTCATTTAATGGTATTTCTAACAGTCTAAAAACAGTTTTCCCCACCAACTGTTAGGAAGCAGACCAGTGAGGCAGCAGGGCTAGAGAGATAGTGGGGAGCTCAAGTGCAACATGGCTATGAGAGAGAGGTTGCATCCCAAATGGCACCCTATTTCCTATTATAGCACACTGCTTTTGACCAGGACCCATACAAAAGTAGTACACTATATGGGGAATAGGGTGCCATTTGAACTGCAAACAAAGAGAAATCAGTCTAGCTTGAATCTGTAGCTGGAGTCCTCTGAGAACCTACACTACAACAGCCGGCAGCCATTGGGATGCAAGCACTCCTCTTCTGCCTTGTTTGATCAAAATGCCCTCCCTCCACCGCACCACAGCTTAATCCACAGTTTTAAAGGCTTCGTCCCAAATGGCACCCTATTCCCCAATAGTCCACAACTTTTGACC
Source organism: Oncorhynchus mykiss (assembly GCF_057628025.1). NCBI lineage: Eukaryota > Metazoa > Chordata > Actinopteri > Salmoniformes > Salmonidae > Oncorhynchus > Oncorhynchus mykiss. The sequence continues at coordinate 71,989,191 of NC_143024.1, forward strand.
GTGGCACATAGATCCAAAAGTAGGGAACTATGTAAGGAATAAGGTGCCATTTTGGACAAAGGTTAACAAAGGATCAGCTTGGTTAATTCTGGTTGATGCGGAAACTTCTAAAAGGCCATTTTAAGTTTAACAGTAAACAAACATACACTGAGTATACCAAACATTTAGGAACACCTTCCTAATATGGAGTTGCACCCCCTTTTGTCCTCAGAACAGACTCAATACATCGGGGCATGGACTCCTCAAAGTGTCGAAAGCGGTCAACAGGGATGCTGGCCCATGTTGACTCCAAATTCTTCCCACAGTTATGACAAGTTGGCTAGATATCCTTTGGGTGGTGGACCATTCTGGATACACACAGGGAACTGTTGAGCATGAAAAACCCAGCATTGTTGTAGTTCTTGACACAAACCAGTGCACCTAACATCTACTTCCATACCCCATTCAAAAGCACATAAATGTCTTGTCTTCCCCATTCTGAATGATCTGAATGGCACACATGCACAAATCCTTATTAAAGCTGTCTTCTCCCCTTAATCTACACTGATTGAAGTAACATCGATAAGGAATCATAGCTTTTACCTGGATTCCCCTGGTCAGTCTACGTCATGGAAAGAGCAGGTGACCTGGATGCAAGGTTTTGTTCTAACGTTTCAGCACTTGAAGGGGGGGGGGGAACTCTTCAGCTTACATTGTCGATCGACTCTCATTTTCTAACAATTCCCATAATTATCTCGCTCTTCAACTCTCTCTCTTTCCTTTCTCTGTCTCTGCTCATAAATATGGTTGGTACTGTTTCTCCTACTGGTGTCATTGGTTGCTTGGCCAGGAGGAGAGGTTTATTAATATTGTCTATTTTCAGTGTTTTGTACATTCTTAATCACCACAATGTGCCATGGCAGTTCTCACAGTAAAGCAATAGGGTTCTGTTATAGCAAGGTCATCATTTTATTTTTCAAAACTAACAAAAAAATAAAGACATTTCTGCAAGGCTACCAATTTTTCTTTGCAATTAGAATAGAAATTCTTGTAACAATATCACTCTGCATTGGTTCCAAACTTTGCTGTGTGAAAGGAAAAATAAGTCTATGGTGAAGGAAGATACTGTATAACCACATCAGACAAATTCCAACATGTCCTGTATGTGATTTAAATAGTCATGTTGCAAATGTGTATGATTAAATAGTCTTCCCTTCCTGACAGACGGGAGGAAAAGGCAGAGTAGCAGGAGGGGTGCGTGCGCATGGGTTGTCCACGAAAAGAGTGCCTTGTCACATCCTGACCTTAGTTCCTTTCGTATGTTTCTATTTTAGGTTGGTCAGGGCGTGAGTTGGGGTGGGCATTCTGTTTTCTTCTTGTGTTTATATTTCTATGTGTTTGGCCTGGTATGGTTCCCTATCAGAGGCAGCTGTTAATCGTTGTGTCTGATTGAGAACCATACTTAGGTAGCCTGTTTTCCCACTCTTGTTTGTGGGTGGTTATTTTCCGTTTGTGTTTTTCACCATCCCGGACTGTTTCGGTTTTTCTTTATTCGCTTGTTCATTTGTTTCCTATATTCAGTGTAATAAATATGACGGACACATACCACGCTGCATATTGGTCCGATATTTCCTACTCCTCCTCAGAAGAGGAAGACGACAACCGTTACATGCCTTTTGTATCCCTTGATATTTTAAGTAGAAATTGTGCACCAATATTGACATTTTAAAGACTATTATATTCAATGAAGTGGCCTTTAATATCGACCATATGGAAGATTCAATACATCTGTAATCTGTACATTTTGTATATGAAAAAAGACTAAATGTATAATTTTGACATGTCCCTCCGTGCACCATCTGTGACTTCTGGAAGATTTGAACCCACTTTACCCCAACATTTTTCACGACCATTGAAAAGCCCTAGTTATTTTGTTGCTATGAAGATTATTATTTATTTAATGTAATTAGTGATTCATTTACATCTGTCCCTCATTTAAAGTCAACCTTATGTGAACTGAACCCTCATTTTAATAATGGTGAAACTATTCCTTTTAAAATATTTTTATCAAAAGAAACACAGTCAAATCATAGTGTAAAAGTAGGTGAGCTGATTCTACTCTTTTTGGCCATTTTCTGGTGTTTTGTGAGTCGAGCATAACAGGTCAGTCACCCTGTTACCCATAGACAGGCTAGAATTTTTTTACAATTTCAATATTTTTGTGACGCTTCCCACTGGGCAACAACTGCTGGAATCAATGTTGTTTCCATGTCATTTCAAACTCAAAAAATATATGTGACAAAGTTGAATCAACATGGAAAACTGCTTGGATACTTTTTTCCTTGATTTCACAGTAGTTGATAACTCCACCAAATGTAAATCAAAACTAGACATGGAAATGACGTCTATGCCCAGTGGGTTGCATCCAATTGCCACTTCCTGTTGCACACAACTTGCTTCCATTTCCTCTGTCAAGGGAATTTATGGCATCAATTTAAGTCATCAACCCTGTTATGGTCAACCCTGTTACTTTATTTGGCACTTAGTGTTTTTAAAAGTGTTGAACATGTGGTCTGCAGGACAGAATGTCAAAAAATATATAAAATGTGACTCAGGTCTACATCTCAAAAGGCACTGAATTGGTGGAACGATCTGTATGCGTGTGTATGTGAATGTTTGTTTGCGTGCGTCCGTTTGCGTGTGGTGTCTGCATACGCGTGTTTGTGTGTGTGTGCATGCGTGTGGTGTCTGCATACGCGTGTTTGTGTGCATGTGTGTGTCCGTACGTGTGAAGTGAAGGAGTGACTGCCTCAACAGCGGTCTTAATAGTGTTGTTGCCCAGGTATTGATTACCTGCTTTATGGTCAATTATCTGACACAGTCCATCAGCTGCTACACATCAACAGCACAACAGACAGGCTTTAGAATAGAGGGGGAAAGAGGGGCGAGAAGAGGTGGAAAGAGGGGAAATGATAGGTGGAAAAAGGGAGGCAATATGTAGAAAGAGTGGAGAAGATATGTAGAAAGAGAGGAGAAGATATGTAGAAAGAGGAGAAGATATGTAGAAAGAGAGGAGAAGATATGTAGAAAGAGAGGAGAAGATATGTAGAAAGAGAGGAGAAGATATGTAGAAAGAGAGGAGAAGATATGTAGAAAGAGAGGAGAAGATATGTAGAAAGAGTGGAGAAGATATGTAGAAAGAGGAGAAGATATGTAGAAAGAGGAGAAGATATGTAGAAAGAGAGGAGAAGATATGTAGAAAGAGAGGAGAAGATATGTAGAAAGATGAGAAGATATGTAGAAAGAGGAGAAGATATGTAGAAAGAGGAGAAGATATGTAGAAAGAGGAGAAGATATGTAGAAAGAGGAGAAGATATGTAGAAAGAGGAGAAGATATGTAGAAAGAGGAGAAGATATGTAGAAAGAGTGGAGAAGATATGTAGAAAGAGTGGAGAAGATATGTAGAAAGAGAGGAGAAGATATGTAGAAAGAGTGGAGAAGATATGTAGAAAGAGTGGAGAAGATATGTAGAAAGAGTGGAGAAGATATGTAGAAAGAGTGGAGAAGATATGTAGAAAGAGGAGAAGATATGTAGAAAGAGTGGAGAAGATATGTAGAAAGAGGAGAAGATATGTAGAAAGAGTGGAGAAGATATGTAGAAAGAGGAGAAGATGTAGAAAGAGAGGAGAAGATATGTAGAAAGAGGAGAAGATATGTAGAAAGAGAGGAGAAGATATGTAGAAAGAGTGGAGAAGATATGTAGAAAGAGAGAAGATATGTAGAAAGAGGAGAAGATATGTAGAAAGAGAGGAGAAGATATGTAGAAAGAGAGGAGAATATATGTAGAGAGAAGATATGTAGAAAGAGAGAAGATATGTAGAAAAGATAAGATATGTGGAAAGAGAAGATATGTAGAAAGAGAAGATATGTAGAAAGAGAGAAGATATGTAGAAAGAGAGGAGAAGATATGTAGAAAGAGAGGAGAAGATATGTAGAAAGAGAGGAGAAGATATGTAGAAAGAGAGAAGATATGTAGAAAGAGAGGAGAAGACATGTAGAAAGAGAGGAGAAGATATGTAGAAAGAGTGGAGAAGATATGTAGAAAGAGAGGAGAAGATATGTAGAAAGAGAGAAGATATGTAGAAAGAGAGGAGAAGATATGTAGAAAGAGGATAAGATATGTAGAAAGAGGATAAGATATGTAGAAAGAGGATAAGATATGTAGAAAGAGAGGAGAAGATATGTAGAAAGAGAGGAGAAGATATGTAGAAAGAGAGAAGATATGTAGAAAGAGAGGAGAAGATATGTAGAAAGAGAGGAGAAGACATGTAGAAAGAGTGGAGAAGATATGTAGAAAGAGTGGAGAAGATCTGTAGAAAGAGAGGAGAAGATATGTAGAAAGAGAGGAGAAGATATGTAGAAAGAGAAGAGAAGATATGTAGAAAGAGGAGAAGATGTGTAGAAAGAGGAGAAGATATGTAGAAAGAGAGGAGAAGATATGTGGAAAGAGGAGAAGATATGTGGAAAGAGAGGAGAAGATATGTAGAAAGAGAGGAGAAGATATGTAGAAAGAGAGGAGAAGATATGTAGAAAGAGAGGAGAAGATATGTAGAAAGAGTGGAGAAGATATGTAGAAAGAGGAGAATATATGTAGAAAGAGGAGAAGATATGTAGAAAGAGAGGAGAAGATATGTAGAAAGAGAGAAGAAGATATGTGGAAAAAGAGGAGAAGATATGTGGAAAAAGAGGAGAAGATATGTGGAAAAAGAGAAGATATGTGGAAAGAGGAGAAGAGAGTTGGTGCAAGGAAAGGAAAATTCAAATAGAGCCGTTTTCCTCATTTGAGTTTGCTCCTCTCCCTCCTCCTCCTGCCCTTGGCAGACACGCAGGGGGAAGACTGTCTGAGACACAATGTTTGCTTATAATTAAATGGATCCAGACACCTCTTCAATAACTGAAAAACATTTGCATCAGAGGAGAGGATAGGAGAGGGGAGCATGGGGAGGGGGGTTTAGACTAAAGTGCTGGGTGCTACTTTGACAACCTATATTCCATCCTCTAATGGGAAGGGAGTGCTGAGTGTGAATAGTGAGTATCATCTGTATCTTAACCAGAGTAATCAAAGGGCGCTACGATCTTATGATGCATTTATTTCGGTCCGCAAGCGACCATTACTCTCCTCCAGTCAGAGCACTAGCCACTACCCACCCTCCGCTACGCCACCCTGTCATATAGTACCTGCCCGGGCCTGCCACCCCCCGTTGCCATGGTGGTGGGAGGTGTTCTAAATGTTATTGTTAGTCAGTCAGGGTGTGTTAAATTGAAAATAGATGAAACTATCTGCCTGGGTTGGAAATGGAGGAAGCTGACTCTCCCTCTCCCCTTTCTTTTTTGTCTAACTTGTTAGGGTTTTGAAACAAAATATTCAAATCTATTCTTTTGTCTTTTAGGAGACCAGGGGCTGTGTGTTTCCAGCATATCAGAGTAGGAGTGCTGATTTAGGATCAGTTTAGGATTTTAGATCATAATGAATAGGATAAAATGGACAGGGGAGAACCTAATCCTAGATCAGTACTCCTACTCTGAGACGGTAGGTTACTTACACTACTGTTCAGAAGTTTGGGGTCACTTAGAAATGTCCTCGTTTTGGAAAGAAAAGCAAATTTTTTGTCTATTAAAATAACATCAAATTGATCAGAAATACATTGTAGACATTGTTAATGTTGTAAAAGACTATTGTAGCTGGAAACGGCAGATTTTTAATGGAATATTTACATAGGCATACAGAGACACATTATCAGCAACCATCACTCCTTCCAAATCATGTCCAATCAATTGAATTTACTACAGGTGGACTCCAAGTTGTAGAAATATCGCAAAAGATGATCAATGGAAACAAGATGCACCTAAACACAATTTATTTTGAGTCTAATAGCAAAGGATCAGAATACTTATGTAAGTAAGGTATTTCAGTTTATTTTTTATAAATGAGCAAACGTTTCTACAAACCTGTTTTTTCTTTGTCATTATGGGTTATTGTGTGTAGATTGATGAGGGTTGGGGGAAAATAATTGTATAAATTTTAGAATAAGGCTGTTACATAACAAAATGTGGAAAAAGTCAAGGGGTCTGAATACTTTCCAAATTACCTGTACATAATTATTCAGACCGTTTACTCAATACCTTGTTGAAACACATTTGGCAGCGATTACAGCCCTGAGTCTTCTTAGGTATGACGCTACAAGTTTGGCACACCTGTATTTGGGGAGTTTCTCTCATTCTTCTCTGCAGATCCTCTCAAGCTCTGTCAAGTTGAATGGGGAGTGTTGCTGCACAGCTATTTTCAGGTTTTTCCAGAGATGTTTGATCGGGTTCAAGTCTGGGCTCTGGCTGGGCCACTCAAGGAAATTCAGAGACTTGTCCCGAAGCCACTCCTGTGTGTGTCTTGGCTGTGTGATGTCCTGTTGGAAGGTGAACCTTCGACCCAGTCGGTGGTCCTGAGCGCTCTGGAGCAGGTTTTCATCAACGATCTCTCTGTACTGGTTGAGAGAAGGAGTGTGCAAAGCTGTCATCAAAGTAAAGGGTGGCTACTTTGAAGAATCTCAAATATAAAATACATTTGTTTAACACTTTTTTTGGTTACTACATGATTCCATGTATTATTTCATAGTTTTGATGTCTTCACTATTATTCTACAATGTAGAAAATAGTAAAAATAAAGAAAAACCCTTGAATGAGTAGGTGTGTCCAAACGTTTGACTGGTACTGTATGTAAATAAGGTATTTACGTTGTATGTATTTTGTTTTGCAAAAACAAATTAAAACCTGTTTTCGCTTTGTCATTATGGGGTAATGTTTGTAGAGTGTTGAGGAAAATATTGTGAATATTCTATCCATTTTAGAATAAGGCTGTAACCTAACAAAATGTGGAAGAAGTCAAGGGGTCTGAATACTTTCTGAATGCACTGTATGTGCTGCCAACAATTTAAAGGGTAAACCAACATTAACACACGGTGCCTTCTTCAGGGTTGAAGTAGTAGTATTTTAGAACCATCTGAAGAGAGCTACTTCAACACTGTTCCTCAACACCATCAGCGAGGTAGACGCTTTAAATATTAGCAAAGTTACTACCAACTACACTCAAGTCTTTGAAAATGGCCCCCGATTTACACCTGCAACATGAGGGAATCTTACCTTGAGCCCCCTCTGAAGAGGAGAAAGGGGGAGGATGGAGAGGTAGAGGAAGGGATAGAGGGATGGAGGTTGGAGGGAAAGTTGGAAAAATGGAGGTATAGATGCACAGAGCGACAGAGACAGAGGGAGAGGCACGAGGGACAGGGACAAAGAGGTAGAGGCACAAAGGGACAGAGACAAAGAGGTAGAGGCACAAAGGGACAGAGACAAAGATGGAGAGGCACAAAGGGACAGAGACAAAGATGGAGAGGCTCGAAGGGACAGAGACAAAGAGGGAGAGGCACGGAGGGACAGAGACAAAGAGGGAGAGGCACGGAGGGACAGAGACAAAGAGGGAGAGGCACAGAGACAAAGAGGGAGAGGCACGAAGGGACAGAGACAAAGAGGGAGAGGCACGAAGGGACAGAGACAAAGAGGGAGAGGCACGAAGGGACAGAGACAAAGAGGGAGAGGCACGGAGGGACAGAGACAAAGAGGGAGAGGCACGGAGGGACAGAGACAAAGAGGGAGAGGCACGGAGGGACAGAGACAAAGAGGGAGAGGCACAAAGGGACAGAGACAAAGAGGGAGAGGCACAAAGGGACAGAGACAAAGAGGGAGAGGCACAAAGGGACAGAGACAAAGAGGGAGAGGCACAAAGGGACAGAGACAAAGAGGGAGAGGCACGAAGGGACAGAGACAAAGAGGGAGAGGCACGAAGGGACAGAGACAAAGAGGGAGAGGCACGAAGGGACAGAGACAAAGAGGGAGAGGCACGAAGGGACAGAGACAAAGAGGGAGAGGCACGGAGGGACAGAGGCAAAGAGGGAGAGGCACGGAGGGACAGAGACAAAGAGGGAGAGGCACAGAGACAAAGAGGGAGAGGCACAAAGGGACAGAGACAAAGAGGGAGAGGCACGAAGGGACAGAGACAAAGAGGGAGAGGCACGGAGGGACAGAGACAAAGAGGGAGAGGCACGGAGGGACAGAGACAAAGAGGGAGAGGCACGGAGGTACAGAGACAAAGAGGGAGAGGCACGGAGGGACAGAGACAAAGAGGGAGAGGCACGGAGGGACAGAGACAAAGAGGGAGAGGCACGGAGGGACAGAGACAAAGAGGGAGAGGCACGGAGGGACAGAGACAAAGAGGGAGAGGCACGGAAGGACAGAGACAAAGAGGGAGAGGCACGAAGGTACAGAGACAAAGAGGGAGAGGCACGGAGGGACAGAGACAAAGAGGGAGAGGCACGGAGGGACAGAGACAAAGAGGGAGAGGCACAAAGGGACAGAGACAAAGAGGTAGAGGCACAAAGGGACAGAGACAAAGAGGGAGAGGCACGAAGGGACAGAGACAAAGAGGGAGAGGCACGGAGGGACAGAGACAACAAGGGAGAGGCACGGAGGGACAGAGACAAAGAGGGAGAGGCACGGAGGGACAGAGACAAAGAGGGAGAGGCACAAAGGGACAGAGACAAAGAGGGAGAGGCACAAAGGGACAGAGACAACAAGGGAGAGGCACGGAGGGACGGAGACAAAGAGGGAGAGGCACGGAGGGACAGAGACAAAGAGGGAGAGGCACAAAGGGACAGAGACAAAGAGGTAGAGGCACAAAGGGACAGAGACAAAGAGGGAGAGGCACGAAGGGACAGAGACAAAGAGGGAGAGGCACGGAGGGACAGAGACAAAGAGGGAGAGGCACAAAGGGACAGAGACAACAAGGGAGAGGCACGGAGGGACAGAGACAAAGAGGGAGAGGCACGGAGGGACAGAGACAAAGAGGGAGAGGCACGGAGGGACAGAGACAACAAGGGAGAGGCACGGAGGGACAGAGACAAAGAGGGAGAGGCACGGAGGGACAGAGACAAAGAGGGAGAGGCACAAAGGGACAGAGACAAAGAGGGAGAGGCACAAAGGGACAGAGACAACAAGGGAGAGGCACGGAGGGACGGAGACAAAGAGGGAGAGGCACGGAGGGACAGAGACAAAGAGGGAGAGGCACAAAGGGACAGAGACAAAGAGGGAGAGGCACAAAGGGACAGAGACAAAGAGGGAGAGGCACAAAGGGACAGAGACAACAAGGGAGAGGCACGGAGGGACAGAGAAAGAGGGAGAGGCACAAAGGGACAGAGACAAAGAGGGAGAGGCACAAAGGGACAGAGACAAAGAGGGAGAGGCAAAAAGGGACAGAGACAAAGAGGGAGAGGCACAAAGGGACAGAGACAACAAGGGAGAGGCACAGAGGGACAGAGACAAAGAGGGAGAGGCACGGAGGGACAGAGACAAAGAGGGAGAGGCACGGAGGGACAGATCAGACAACAGTATCCTATGGTCGGTAAAATAGTTACTTGTCCTGGATTCATATCTAATGAGTAAAAAAAGAAAAATGCTTACTTTTGCCAGTTACGTAAGTGGGATCCTGTTGAATATTTAATATGATCTGGTGTTGTTCTAAACTCAGCACTGGCGCTGACAGTAGTATTACACAAAGTAGTATTTTCTGCATATGAGCTCATTCCACACATTCTCCCAATGATGACATTATCACCCATTTGCCCTCTAGTCTCCTGTAAGATGTAGATTTTACAAAGGCGTCAAGAGACTGGTTGGGTTTTAGATTGTCATCAATAAATGTATTCTAAATGAGCTTCTCAGCCATGGAACTGATTCGCACGATTGTATCATTATTGTAATTTCAAGACAATGAGTCCTCAATCTACCTACATAGTACCTCTCGAAACATACACAGATCTGTACAGCAATAACTTAAAGATGATCCTCACTACCATCAAAATTAGAGCTAGTACAACCCAAGTGTGCTGGGTCGTGAAATGGCAGCAAGAGAAATAAAGAACTTAACCAGTGAGCAGGACAGTAGGCTTTTTTAGACTTAAATTTATCTAGACATTAAAATCATGTCATGTCGGCCGGTAATAACCTTCATCAGAATCAATAGAACTACCGCAGTTTTACCAGATGAAATGTAACTATTTTACACAGTACCGGCCCTCATTGCTAGAATTAAGAACAGAGAATACAGAACACAGCTGGTCTTTGACATTCCAGGAGAGGCTTGAGGTAAGGCCTTACAGGAGTGTGCAGGGAAATCTCTCTCTCCATAGTCATCTGAATACTAAAAAAACAGTCTCTATTATGTGTAATTGCACTTTATCCAGCTAAACAAGGGACTTGATCAAACCCCAGCAATGTTTTGTTATGCAAATTGCAAAATTCGCAAAAAAATAAATAACTCCCCTTGAAACTTTAAAAAGGGAAATGGCTGAACGCATCGTCTCCCTTTTCTCTGCACAAAGTATAGCTAATTAGAATGGAACGTAAACACAAAGACTGTCATTTGAAAAGACAAGTAGTTTAAGTGTTCAAGTCAAGCATGCTAAAGAACATGGTAGTTAGGTATGATGATTCAGAGGTAATTACAGTAACATGTGAACAAAGAGTGTGGGCATCCCAAACGGCACCCCATTCTCTAAATAGTGCACTACTTTATGGTCAAAAGTAGTGCACTATATAGGGAACATGGTGCCATTTGGGATGAAGCCAGATTAGCGAATTCGAGGGATGTTGTATATGGATCTGGATGGGCTGAGTTCAGCTCAGTAGCAGAAAGGATACACATGGAACAGGCAGCTGTGGTCTATTACAAAGGTTCACCCATTCGCCCTCTAGTCTCCTGTAAGATGTAGATTTTACAAAGGCGTCAAGAGACTGGTTGGGTTTTAGACTGTCATAAATAAATGTAGCCTCAATGAGCTTCCCACCATGGTTCTGATTCCCATAATCGTAGCTTGGGAGAAAAAAAAGACCCAGCAACTTCCCAATTGCACCCTATTCCTTATGCAGTGCACTACTTTCGACCAGGGCCAATAGGACCCATATACTTAAGACAAACAGGAATGTATTCAGATGAATTGAATTCCAACACATACAGATGTTCTTATCATACATGTACACTATGGTTTATGTTAGATCTTAGCTCAGTGTTATTATTTGCAGAGCTTAGGGTCAGTGTGTGTGTGTGTTATTAACGATGGCAGGAAACGTAAGTTTGAGCTCAATATAACCTGTCAAACAGCAGGTGGCTGTGCTGTTACAGCAGAGACAGGCATATGGCAAACCTCCCTTTGCGTAGGTAAATGTGATGGAAAGTCTAACCCTATGGCAGCTGGGGAAACGTCTACATTCCAAATGGCACCCTATTCCCTTTATAGTGCACTACTTAACCATAGGGCCCTGGTCAAAAATAGTGCACTATATAGGGAATAGAGTGCCATTCGGAACACAGTATAAGCGTGCAATCATCATTGCTGGGGTAAAAGCATCAAAGCTCATGGCTAGCGTCTGAAGTCAGTGTGACTAGCGTCTGTCAGCAAAAGAGGTATTTACTGAGAGCATAACAAGACTCACACAGGGACTGACAACAAAAGCCACATGGAACACTACAGGCAATGTAATCTTCATGCTGTTGTATTAAATTGTCATTAAGGCCTGAGTGTGTGTGACTAACCTGCTATTGAAGAGGTCAGAGGTTGTTCTCCACTGTATCTAGTCATTTGTACCCTCACACAAATAGCTTACATGTATCTAATTTCCTCTTAATATGTTTTAATTCATAATGAGTATAGCATGCAATAGATCTGCAAAAAGCAGAGACCATCTCTGTGGCTGGCCCCGGCAAGGCTCCATGTACAGTACGTTCCCCTCCCCCCTCCACCCCTGTCCTACTCTCCTGTGATTGGTCAAAAGACTTGGGCTGCCTGTCTAAAAGCAGCTAAAGTGATACAGTGATCTCCTCCAAGCCCCAGGCAAAGCCCGAGGCAAAGCCCCAGGCAAAGTACAGTCATTTACATGTGGTAAACAAAAGTGTTTGAAAGACACTTTGTGTTTGAAAAACATCTGAAAGACAAACAAATCAATAAATATTGGTGTGGGATGGATAAGGTGTCTCCCACTTAGCATTTTGTGCAACTGAAAAGTGCTATTTAAACCCAATCAATCCATCAAACATGTACTCACCCGATTAGTAGTGTTAATTCCAGGTCAGGGGAGGGAGACTAAAACAGCCCTCTATGGTCCTGCAAAACCTGATTCCCTAGGGCACTAAAACTGTCTAACTTCTATACAGCAGGGTAAACCCAGGGACACAGTCAAATAAACATAGACTGCAGCTAAAACATGGTGAATACTGCTTTTATTAGATTTGTATGTAGGCAGAATGCAGATGTTTAGAAAAGGGTGAGTACTTTGAAATGTAAGCTCATGTTATTTATAAACATGGACACACAAATACATGTAAAATACAACTAATCAGCTGTTAGGATCGTTAACTAAAATTGTCCCCAAAATAACTCAAAACTTTCAGATAGTTTTTTTTAAAAGACAGAAGCACTTTGGATACATTCATAACTTGATATCGGCCTCAAAATATCAAGAATGTAGAAGCTATCTCGAAGGGTGCCTAGTAAAACACACTCAACACACACACACTCAACCAGTGGTGTAAAGTATTTCAGTAAAAATACTTTAAAGTACTACTTAAGAAGTTTTTGTTGGGGGTATCTGTACTTTACTTTGCTATTTATATTTTCGACAAATTTTACTACATTTTACTACATTCCTAAAGAAAATAATGTACATTTTACCTGACACCCAAAAGTACTCGTTACATTTTGAATGCTTAGTAGGACAGGAAAATTGTCCCATTCACGGACTTATCAAGAGAACACGTGGTCATCCCTGCTGCCTCTGATCTGGTGGAATCACTAAACAAAATGCATATTTTCAAAATGATGTCTGAGTGTTGGAGTGTGCCCCTGGTTATCTGTACATTTTTAATACAAGACAATGATGCCGTCCGCTTTGCTTAATATAAGGAATTTGAAATGATTTCTACCTTAACTTTAGACACTTAAGAACCAAATACTTTTAGACTTTTACTTAAGGGGGGTGACTCACTTGTACTTGAGTAACTTTCTAAGTATCTATAGTTTTACTCAAGTATGACAATTGGGTACTTTTCCCAACACTGCACTCAACACACACATACAATCCTAGTTGGGTCCATAGCACCATCTTTAGTCCATAACCAAAATGCATGAATGCATGAAGCAGTAGTGTGGGTCACTGGCCAAACTGAGTCCTTTAATGTAGCAGGCATTACTACGTACAAATCACACCGTGCCGACCAACGGCTGAAAGCAGCGGCTGGCCGCGGTGGGATAGTTAAAGACGATCCGTGGTGAGTCAACATGTAGAGTCACTGGAACAGAAAATGATGCCCGGTGTTCTGGTCAGAGATAATAGGATGGCCACCCGCTGCTTTTAAAAGTTTGTCAGCAAGGTCTGTTTTAGACTTTAAAATGTTGAAGGCTTCTGAACTGGCGAACAACATATCAAAGGCGTTTTATGTGTTTTCAGTATGAGGAAAATACAGCCATACTAAGATAAAGAAAATGTGTTTGTGGAGTGTAAACAGGAAAGATACTGCTCTTGGATGTGGTTAAATGAGATCACAAACAAACATACTATGTCCTCTATCCCTAGATGTGAAATGTCTTTAAAACACATGTATAAAGATTTGGCATATAATTATGGGCTACATTTACAGGTGTCAATAACAATGGTTTACCCCCTTTAACTTCTGGGAGAGAGGGAGGGTCAGATATAGGGGGGGGGGGGTACAGCTCTAGCTCGGCAGTCTGGTGGCAGTGTCCCTAAGGCGGTCAGCTTCCTTTTCGAGGTCAGCGTCCCGTTGGCGGTCAGCGTCCCGTTGGCGGTAGTGGAACAGGCTGGTGGTGTCCAACTCGCTGGCATACTTTATGGCCTCAGCAAACAGCTTGACCACCTGACGTGACCACAGGGAAAGGTTCAGTGATGGGGTCAATTCAATTTGGGAAGTACTCCAATTCCAAATAATGCTTTTCTATGAGTAAAAGTTGGAATTGCAGTTAACTTCCTGAATTGAAATTAAACTGACCCTGGAAAGGTGTCTCAATCTGTTTAAGACATGATTGTCAGTTCAATTCTTGTAAGTACTGTAAGTTGCTTTGGATGTGTGCGTGTGTGTGTGTGCGTGTGTGTGTGTGTGAGAGCTTGCATGTGTCTCTGTGTGTGTGTCCCTGCGTGTGTGTGTCTGTATGGCGTGGAGTATGCATGTTTGTGTACCTGCATTTGTCCCTCTGAGTGTGTGTGTGTGTGTGTGTGTGTGTGTGTGTCTTGTCACTGTGTCTGTGTACCTGGTGGTTGGTGATGAGAGGCACCCCGTGGTCCACAGCCATCCTGCGGATCAGGAAATTGTCCCTGAGGAACTTGCTGTTGTTGTTAGGAAGGTTTATCACCAGGTCAATGTGGCCCTCATTGATCAGCCTACACACATACACAGAGAAAGGTTACAGTGAACCGAGGAGAAGAGAGAAAGGGAGAGGAGAAGAGAGGAGAGGAGGAAGTATGAGGAGAAGAGGAAAACAGGGCTGTGGATAAACAGACGAGGTAAAGCATCTAAAGATACATTTATATCTGAAGCCTTTCAGATGACAACCACATTAAAACAAAGGTGACATCAAATCCTCTGTCCACAATCACACACACATCACGTGCCTCTCCTGAGGCTAACAGCAGCACTGTGTAAGGAGGAGTAGTGTGTGCACTCCTTGTTGTTATATTTCATAATTCCTTATAATGCTGTGTAATTGGACTGTGTGTTTTGAGACATTATTCAGAGTTTAATCACACGCCAAATATATTATAGTGATGAAGCAGTAAGAGCTGTAAGGAGTGAGATGTTATCAAAATACTAGGGATGTGCATCTTTCCCTTTCAAGACAATTCCATACGCATCTAGATACTGTATATGGGCTCCGACACGATACAGGATTGATACGTTTTTAGCTTGAAACGATTTGTGGGATTCGGTTTGATTAGAGAACAAATCGTTGCGATTCAGTTTGATGCACTAACATTCGTTGCATAAACACATTCAATTTCCAAATCCTCTGCTGATTAGCTCATGAGTTGGGCCTCTCTGATGCGGATATGTCTGAACTGACTTCTGCGTGTGTGTGTGTGTGTAAATGATGCATGTCTAGGGTGTATCTACTATTTTGGCACCTGAGCTGAGCCATAAGGGAAACTAGGCACCACCTCACTACCAATATGAGATTAGTGGGGGACAACATGTTTTTAGTCCCCCCACTTCGGTTCTGAAATCACCATCACCCACTAAATTAACTTGTCATTTTTGCAGATTAAGTGTTTGAGCTAGTATTGTATCAATACTTACCGTTTACAAATGAGCTATGACATAGCCAATTAATATATAGCCAACTTTGGATTTAACCACCCCACCCACCTCAAAATCAAATGGTTATGACCATTGACGTTTTTACGGAGTAACCTTATTTTTCCTCCTGCATCGGCCATGCAGCGTGCCTCACAAAACTTGATTGTTGTTCTTGTTATGAAAATATGAACTTTACCCTGTATATCTACAAATGACCATATACACTGATTGTTTAAAACCAAACTACCTAAAGAACTATTGCTGTTGGTGAACCTGAACAAGCTAAGTAAAATCTATACTAAGCCTGTTCATCAGGTATAGCCAAATGTCTCCAATAGTTTACATTTATTCCGGTAACATACAATACATACAACTGCACATAGATAACAATAACAACCTAGCAGATTTTCTAGGTTGTCACTAAACTAATAAAGCCGAATATCGCGCAAGCCAATTTAGCATTTGAATGCTGAAGGTGCCGTGCAGATGTTCAAGATCAGGCCGCCTACCTCGCGTTGGTCAGTGTGTGAAGCTGGGCACAGTGCACAGTTTTACTACAGTAGGCTACTGATATTCATTGACTACAGCTCAGCATTCAACACCATAGTACCCTCCAAGCTCGAGGCCCTGGGTCTGAACCCCACCCTGTACAACTGGGTCCTGGACTTCGTGACGGGATGCCCCCAGGTGGTGAAGGTTGGAAACAACACCTCCACTTCGTTGATCTTCACAACTGGGGCACCACAAGGGTGCGTGCTCAGCCCTCTCCTGTACTCCCTGTTCACCCATGACTGCGTGGCCACGCACGCCTAAAACTCAATCATCAAGTTTGCAAACACAGTAGTAGGCCTGATTACAAACAATGACGAGACAGCCTACAGGGCGGAGGTGTGGGTCCTGGGAGTGTGGTGCCAGGAAAATAACTCACCCGACGTCAACAAAACAAAGCTGATCGTGGACTTCAGGAAACAGCAGAGGAAGTACCCCCCTATCCACATCAACGGGACCGCAGTGGAGAAGGTGGAAAGCTTCAAGTTCCTCTGCTTACACATCACTGACAAACTGAAATGGTCCACCCACACAGACAGTGTGGTGAAGAAGGCGCAACAGCGAAATTTGTCTTGGCACCTAAAACCCTCATAAACTTTTACAGATGCACAATTGAGAGCATCCTGTCAGGCTGTATCACCGCCTGGTACGGCAACTGCACTGCCCACAACTGCAGGGCTCTCCAGAGGGTGGTGAGGTCTGCCCATCGAATCACAGGGGGCAAACTACCTGCCCTCCAGAACACCTACAGCCCCCGATGTCAAAGGAAGGCCATAAAGATTATCAGGGACAACAACCACCTGAGTCCCTGCCTGTTTACCCCGCTTTCATCCAGAAGGCGAGGTCAGTACAGGTGCATCAAAGCCGGGACCGAGAGACTTAAAAACAGCTTCTATCTCAAGGCCATCAGACTGTTAAATAGCCATCACTAGCACATCAGAGGCTGCTGCCCCATATACATAGACTTGACATCATTGGCCACTTTAATAATGGAACACTAGTCAATTTAATAATGTTTACATATTTTGTATTACTCATCTCATATGTATATTAGTGGGGCGGCAGGTAGCCTAGAGTTGGTTACAGCGTTGGACTAGTAACCGGAAGGTTGTAAGATCGAATCCCCCGAGCTGACAAGGTAAAAATCTGTCGTTCTGGCCCTGAACAAGGCAGTTAACCCACTGTTCCTAGGCCATCATTGGAAATAAGAATTTGTTCTTAACTGACTTGCCTAGTTAAATAAAGATAAAAAAATAAAATAATAATGCACTGTATCTACTGTATCTTAGTCTATGCCGCTCTTGTCACGAATCCCGCCGAAGTCTGCTCCTCTCCTTGTTCGGGCGGCGCTCGACGGTCGACGTCACCGGTCTTCTAGCCATCGCCGCTCCACCTTTCATTTTCCATTTGTTTTGTCTTGTTCATCCGCACACCTGTTTTACATCCCCTCATTACTCTATGTGTATATTATCCTCTGTTCCCCCCCATGTGTGTGTGTGTAATTGTTCGTTACGTGTCATGTCTGACGCTTCATGCTGGATTTTCGCCGGGTCTTGTTTGGAACCCGTGGAATTATATGCTGTACATTATTTGTGTGACGACTGTGCTATTCGCCTTTTGCGGGAGTGTCGTTACGCAGTTGTGTCCGACTGTTTTCCTTCTGCCAAATAAAGTGTGCCTGTTCACTCATCTCTGCTCTCCTGCACCTGACTTCAGTTAACCAGTTGCGCACACTTTTGACAGCCCTGACATGGCTCGTCCAAATATTTATATATTCTTAATTCTATTCCTTTACTTTAGATTTGTGCGTATTGTGTGTATTGTTGTGAAGTTGTTAGATATTACTTGTTAGATATTACTGCATTGTAGGAGCAAGAAACAAGCATTTCGCTACACCCACAATAACATCTGCTAAACACAAATAACATTTGATTTAATTGCCTGGGGTTGTGCGGGATGCAAAATGACTTGTTGATCAATGACTGTCAACACAGTTACATGCTTAATTCCACACTGAAGGAGAGGACGCATCAGTTGTCACAAAAGATGAGAGATATTTTCGGAAGGTAGATTAATAACGTTTGAAAGGAGGGTGCTCCAATCCACATCAAACTAGACTGCAGTAGAGAGAGTCACGAGTTTTAAGTTCTTCAGTGTCCACATCACAGAGAACTTGTCATGGACCAACAATACCACCACTCTTGACAAGATGGTGCACCAGTGTCTCTACTTCCTAAGACGGATAAGGAAATTTGGCATGCTGCCCCGGGTGTTCTCCAAATACTCCCGCTTCATCATCGAGAGCGTCCTGACCGGTTTCATCATGGCCTGGTACGGGAATTGCTCCGTTCACGACCGCAAGGCCCTCCAGTGGGTGGTGAAGACGGCCCAGTCCATCACTGAGACCGTGCTCCCACCCATCCAGGACATCTACTCAAAACAGTGCCTGAGGAAGGCACGCAGCATCATCAAGGACCCCACACACCCCAGAAACAAGCTGTTCTCCATAATGATGACGGTATTGGAGAATGAGGTCTGATACCAACAGGCTCAGAGACAGTTTCTATCTACAAGTCATCAGACTACTTGAATTGGACTGACCACCTGCTCTGTTACTACACACCTTAGCACACATGCACTCATTCATGCACACACCCACACAGACATACACATATACATTCATACTACACACCCACATAGACATACAAACACACATATACATTCATACTACACACACACACAGACATACATACACACACACATACACATGCATACTACACACCCACACAGACATACATTCATACTACACACCCACACACAGACATACACACACACATATACATTTATACTACACACACACAGACATACACACACACACACACACACACACATATACATTCATACTACACACACACACACACACATACACATGCATACTACACACACAGACATACATACACACACACATACACATGCATACTACACACCCACACAGACATACATTCATACTACACACCCACACACAGACATACACACACACATATACATTTATACTACACACACACAGACATACACATTCATACTACACACCCACCCACACAGACATACACACACATATTCATTCATACTACACACCCACACAGACATACACGCACACATATGCATTCATACTACACACACACACACACACACACATTCATACTACACGCACACACAGCCATACACACACACATATTCATTCATACTACACACCCACACATCACAACTGCTGCTACCAGACTCAGTTTATACACTGGCCCCCTATCCCCCTCTTCCCCAATACACATGTTAATATTGGACTAGAAATTGTACCATCCTGTATTATAATTATGCAAAATGTTTATTCTATTGAAACATTTACTTTATGTTCGTATTTTTATCTTTTATTATTTCTTATTGCTGTTGCTTTGTTGAGAACTTGCAAGAAAGCATTTCATTGGACGATGTATACCATGCGTATCCTGTACATACGACTAATACAACTTACTCTTTATCCCTCCCTCTCTTCATCCCTCTATTCCAGACAGTCGCCCCCTTGCCCTTATCCCCTCACCTGATAATACTGGGCAAGCTGGCGTCTCCTCCCTCCTGGCTGGGCCATGCCACAGGGGTGGCGGGCACGTCATTGGCAGAGAGCCAGGCCGAGGTGGCCTCTGTAGCAAAGAGCTGGAGGAGAGACCACACACACACACACACACACACACACACACACACAGAGGGGGAGAGAAGCAAATGTCAGTTTGTTCTCTTTCTCTTCAATTCCTCTGTGTTTTGGTATGTTGTTTTGGGTTGTGCATAGACTATCAGGTCGACTAGCAGTCTAACTCATGACTGAACTTCCAATAGGAGAGAAGAATTTTGCTAGACCCGCAATAACATCTGCTAAACACGTGTATGTGACCAATATAATTTCATTTGAAGAGTAGTAATTGAGAACGAACAGTAGTACTCACCTTAAAGCCTTCTTCATTCAGCTGGTGTGCTGTGGCTAAGAAGTTGGGCCGGAACGAATGCTGAGGGAGGTAAAAATCGAATCAGAATCACAAACTAAGCCCTGGTCAAAAAGTAGTGCACTACATAGGGAATAGGGTGCCATTTGGGACGCACATGGGTCTCTGTCCCTTGGTAGCGTTTGCTTTTGAACATCAATAGAGGAGAAACAACTCTCTAAGATTAAATCTGTACATTCTTTCCTCCTCTTCTCCTCTGTGAGCCAGATCAACAACCTAGTTGTGTCATCACACTGTGTTAAACAGGACCAAGTAATCAGGTTTGTAAAGGCGTGTCAGATTCACAGCCATGTAGGCTGGTCATTAGGAGGGAAAGGTAGAAGAGAAACACAGCCTCGGTCACTAATTCTGATTTCACACCACCCTCCGCTCTGTCCCTAGTACCTGCAGACACACACACACACAGATATTCTGATTTCACACCACCCTCCGCTCTGTCCCTAGTACCTGCAGACACACACACACACACAGATATTCCGATTTCACACTAGTGTCCACCCTTTGTTGAAGTCTTATTAGAAACGGACATGGACAATGACCCTATAACAACCTCTCTCTCCCTTCATTCTTCCATCTCTCGCCCTCTCTTGCAGGGTTTCCGTAACCCGGTAATTGACGGCTTTTGGCCGATAAAATAAATGAAAAGTCGATAAATAAAATTGTAGCTGGCCAAATTGTCCATAGCAGCATATCATACATCCCGATTTCGTGCTTCAGCACCATTTTCTCACTGTCTTCTGCGCTGCCTTATGCGCCTGCTGCTGATGATGGAGCGAGAGAGCAAGAGAGGAGCCTCGGGCTACTGTTTCTTGTGAAGATGGATGCCTTTTTCATTGAAGTAAAACAAAAATGGTTTAAACCAGTTTGCAAGTGTTTTGTTTCATTTTGTTCTCTTGGAAAATGTTTTCCAAATGTAATGTTGTGTTTGTTGCAATATAATATCCTGCAGCCGTTTTATAGGCGCAAGACACTAATCTGGACGCTTATAACGCCCTCTGAGGAACCATCAAACCGTCTATTCAGGACCAAGATCGACACTTAATACACTTAATACACCGGCTCTGAAGCTCGTCAAATGTGTCAGGGTTTGCAAACTATCACGGATTACATAGTGAAATCCAGTCGCGAGCTGCCCAGTGACACGAGCCTACCAGACGAGCTAAATGCCTTCGATGCTCGCTTTGAGGCAAGCAACACTGAACCAACCATGCATGAGAGCACCAGCTGTTCCGGATGACTGTGTGATCACACTCTCCGTTGCCAATGTGAGTAAGACTTTTAAACAGGTTCACCAGCTGGCAAGTGTCTTCACTGATATTTTCAACCTTTCTCTGACAGAGTCTGCAATACCTACATGTTTCAAGAAGACCACCATAGTCCCTGTGCCCAAGAATGCTAAGATAACCTGTCTAAATGACTATTGCCCCGTAGCACTCACATCTGTAGCCATGCAAGGCTTTGAAAGGCTGGTCATTGCTCACATCAACACCATCATCCCAGACACCCTGGGCCCACTCCAATTCAGATATCGCCGCAACAGACCCACTGATGACGCAATCTCTATTGCACTCCACAGTGACCTTTCCCACCTGGACAAAAGGAACACCTACAGCTTCTACCCCCAAGCCTTAAGACCGCTGAACAGATAATCAAATGGCTACTCTGACTATTTGCATTGACCCCCCCCATACATTGTTCTGCACTGGTTCTACGTATACTCACTGGACTAACCACACACTGACACTCCAACACACACACAGTCTACTGTCCCCTGGGCGCCAAAGACGTGGATATCAATTAAGGCAGCCCCCCGCACCTCTCTGATTCAGAGGGGTTGGGTTAAATGCGGAGGAAACATTTCAGTTGAATACATTGTTGGACAAATGACTAGGTATCCCCCTTTCCTTCACATGGCTGCTACTCTGTTTATTATCGATCCTGATTGCCTAGTCAGTTTTACTCCAGCCTATCATACAGTGGAGTAGCGTGGCACGGTATACTGAAACTTCGGTACTTCTTCGATACTAGAAAGGTTGTTACTTTCGGTAATTCTGAATGTGTCTGACGGATCATGCCGGTCAATCAGCACAGTGGACCCCTTATTATAGCGTGCGCTGTGCCTGCTCCACTTACTCACTGCTAGTCTGCACTGGGAGGCTGCATCATGTTAGGTCCACTTACTCACTGCTAGCCTGCACTGGGAGGCTGCATCATGTTAGGTCCACTTACTCACTGCTAGCCTGCACTGGGAGGCTGCATCATGTTAGGTCCACTTATTCACTGCTAGCCTGCACTGGGAGGCTGCATCATGTTAGGTCCACTTACTCATTGCTAGCCTGCACTGGGAGGCTGGTAGGTCACCGGTAATGCTGCACAGAAGTTAACGCAGTCTGGAATAATGCGACATGCCATGTAGAAATGTTGAAACTGTTCATTAAAAAGTTCGGAAAACTATGTTCATTCAGGCTTTACAACGGAAGATGATACCGGTGACTTCCAGCTTGTAGACTAACTTTCCTTGCTAGCTGACAGCTAAAGCTAACATCAATTCACTACCCTAGTACTTTGTTTGTGATAATATACAAACAATAACGCAAAACATGTTGATTTCTATTCATTCCCTTATTTGGTCACTCTCTCACGTTTCTCCCAAAGATGATCCTATTATCATTATTTTGATTGAACCTTTATTTAACAAGGCAATTGTGCGCCGCCCTGTGGGACTCCCAACCACGGCCGGTTGTGATACAGCCTAGAATCGAACTAGGGTCTGTAGTGACGCCTCTAGCACTGAGATTGAGTGCCTTAGAACGCTGCGCCCCTCGGGAGCCCTAATTATTAGCCTCAGCGAATAGACTGCCTTGTGAATGACGTCATTACTGGTTTTATCTGAAAACAATCTCAGACTGCGATGTCTTCCTAGCAGAAGACGGTTGCAGCAAACTCAAACTAACATTGAAAAACAATGTAGAGTGTGAAGTAAATGATATACAGTGCCCTCCGTAATTATTGGGACGGTAAAGCATTTTTTCTACTTTTTGTTCTAAGTTACAGATGCACAAATATCATAACCTCAAGACATGCTAACCTCTCACCTTTACAATAACAGGGGAGGATAGCATGTTTTTGGGGGGTATGATACACTACATGACCAAAAGTATGTAGACACCTGCTTGTCAAACATCACATTCCAAAATCAGGGGCATTATATGGAGTTGGTCCCCCCTTTGCTCCACTCTTCTGG
Source organism: Oncorhynchus mykiss (assembly GCF_057628025.1). Classification (NCBI taxonomy): domain Eukaryota; kingdom Metazoa; phylum Chordata; class Actinopteri; order Salmoniformes; family Salmonidae; genus Oncorhynchus; species Oncorhynchus mykiss. The sequence goes on from NC_143024.1 coordinate 72,012,478, forward strand.
GAAGGTTTTCCACTAGATGTTGGCACTTTGCTGCGGGGACTTGCCTCAATTCATCCACAAGAGCATTAGTGAGTTCGGGCACTGATGTTGGGCGATTAGGCCTGGCTCACTGTCGGAGTTCCAATTCATCCCAAAGGTGTTCAATGGGGTTGAGGTCAGGGCTCAGTACAGGCCAGTCAAGTTCTTCCACACCAATCTCGACAAACCATTTATGTATGGACCTCACTTTGTGCACGGGGGCATTGTCATGCTGAAACAGGAAAGGGCCTTCCCTAAACTGTTGCCACAAAGTTGGAAGCACCGAACTGTCTAGAATGTCATTGTATACCGTAGCGTTAAAATTTCCCTTCAATGGAACTAAGGGACCTAGACAGAACAATGAGAAACAGCCCCAGACCATTATTCCTCCTCCACCAAATTTTACAGTTTGCACTATGCATTGGGGCAGGTAGCGTTCTACTGGCATCTGCCAAACCCAGATTAGTCTGTCGGACTGCCAGATGGTGAAGAGTGATTCATCACTCCAGAGATCACATTTCCACTGCTCCAGAGTCCAATGGCGGTGAGCTTTACACCACTCCAGCTGACTCTTGACATTGCGCATTGTATTCTTAGGCTTGTGTGCGGCTGCTCGGTCATGGAAACCCATTTCACCAATCTCCCAACGGCCAGTTATTGTGTGGACGTTGCTTCCAGACGCAGTTTGGAACTCGGTAGTGAGTGTTGCAACCAAGGACAGATTATTTTTAGGCTCTACGCACTTCAGCGGTCAGGTTCTGTGAGCTTGTGTGGCCTACCACTTCGCGGCTGAGCCGTTGTTGCTCCTAGACGTTTCTACTTCACAATAACAGCAATTACAGGTGACCGGGGCAGCTCTAGCAGGGCAGAAATGTAACTAACTGACTTTTTGAAAAGGTGGCATCCTATGACGGTGCCACGTTGAAAGTCACTGAGCTTTTCAGTAAGGCCCTTCCACTGCCAATGTTTGTTTATGGAGATTGCATGGCTGTGTGCTCAATTCTATACACCTGTCAGCAATGGGTGTTGTTGAAATAGCCAAATCCACAAATTTGAAAGAGTGTCCACATACTTTTGTATATATAATGTATTTGTGCATCTAACTTTCTCAGTAATCCTTATTCACGATTCATTCAGAATTATCCGTAATCATAGTAGCATCCACATTCATGTAGAAGTATTTAGAAACATATTACATGCCTATTTACAATAAAAGTGACTCCAAAATGACATGAATTTCTACTGAGAACAAAATAATCTGAAACACAACCAAAACAAACAGCAAATACATCCAACAAGTTTGTACAGTCACAAGCTTAATGTGGTCATTGCGTGCTAGGAATATGGGACCAAATAGCTAACTTTTTACTACTTTAATACACATCAGCACATTTTTCCCAATACTTTTGCTCCTCTAAAATGGTTCACCTGATATGAATGAAAATTCTAATTAAAGCTGACAGTCTGCACTTTAACCTCATAGTTATTCTTTGAATTCAAATCAAAACTTTTGAAGTATAGTGTAAAAATAAGAAAAAATGCTTTACTGTCCCAATAACTACGGAGGGCACTGTATCTGGCCAAGAAACACGAGGACAAAGCCACACTTTAGTAGCCTTTCTAGTCAATTTGACCAAACCTCTACATGTGGCCTTGCTCTGTGTGACCACCCAACTGGTGGCTGGTGAAATAGACATTCTTACCCGCCAATGTAAAAATATACCCAATTTGGCGAGTGTTAATTTCTAACCCTGACTATAGTGGATCACTAAGCCTATAGGCCTATGCATGCAATGTGCTGATGCATTTAGTGCTCACATCTCCGACAGCTGAACTGTGAGGTGGACAATTATTGTTTTAGGAAAGTAATATCCCTGGTTTATTGATGCTGTTGGCTGCATGGATGGACACCCTAATGGGTTACAAACCCAACACATATGGATGACCGGTCCATTTCTCAACTGTCCAGCCCCAAATTCTCCTAATGGAAACCCTGCTCTCCGGGTGGGTGAAGAGAATCCAGTGGTCATTTGGACATCAGTAAGTTCCATAGTGGCGAGGCGGAGGAGAGGAGGATAAAAGGATGGGACATGACATTGGTACTGTCAGATCTTTAAGCAGTAACAAGGCAATTCTATATTGTGATTGAATACTGTGATTTTAGTGCAATTCGCTGTTCAAAACATAGTGCTCACCATTTCTGCTGCAGAGGGACAAGACAGAGACATGAGACAAATGTTGATCAGTAATGGAAATAAAAGTACTGAAAAGTGTCTAAGTGTGCGTTCTCTAATTCTCTCCTTCTCTCTTTCTTTCTCTCTCTCGGAGGACCTGAGCCCTAGGACCATGCCCCAGGACTACCTGACATGATGACTCCTTGCTGTCCCCAGTCCACCTGGCCGTGCTGCTGCTCCAGTTTCAACTGACCTGAGCCCTAGGACCATGCCCCAGGACTACCTGACATGATGACTCCTTACTGTCCCCAGTCCACCTGACCGTGCTGCTGCTCCAGTTTCAACTGTTCTGCCTTATTATTATTCGACCATGCTGGTCATTTATGAACATTTGAACATCTTGGCCATGTTCTGTTATAATCTCAACCCGGCACAGCCAGAAGAGGACTGGCCACCCCACATAGCCTGGTTCCTCTCTAGGTTTCTTCCTAGGTTTTGGCCTTTCTAGGGAGTTTTTCCTAGCCACCGTGCTTCTACACCTGCATTGCTTGCTGTTTGGGGTTTTAGGCTGGGTTTCTGTACAGCACTTTGAGATATCAGCTGATGTACGAAGGGCTATATAAATAAATTTGATTCGGAAAACAAATTGGCTCCCTATTTAGAAAGAGGATGGGAAACAAGCTATGAAGAAAATACTGTTTCGGTGCAGGTGCAGCCAACTAGCACAAAAATAATATTGCGATAGTCAAAACTATACGATATATCGTCAAAAGGAATATCCTGATATGTAACTGTATCGATTTTTTCCCCCATTACTAGGTACTAGGCCTTCATAACGCAAGACATATTCTCCTGGTGGGTAGCAGGCCTTCATAGTGCTAGACATATTCTCCCATCAGACCTGCACTGAGCACTTGTGACATGTGGAGCTGAATGCCATGATGAGAAATAACCACTGTCAACTTTCATCTGGCCCTCAAAGGACTTCCTCACACACAGACAGTCTGTCACTGGAGACAGGAAGAACGAGTGAGAGGAGAGGGGAAGAGAAGGGAGGAGGAAGAAAGGGAGGGAAAAGAGAAGGAGAGAGTGAAAGGAAGTAGAAAGATGGAGAGAAGAGTCTGTCACCAGAGAGAGGGAGGAGACAGGGAGGAAGAGAGAGAGGACAGGGGGAGGGTAAGAGAGGGGAGGAGACAGGGAGGAAGAGAGAGAGGACAGGGGGAGGGTAAGATAGGGGAGGAGACAGGGAGGAAGAGAGAGAGGACAGGGGAGGGTAAGAGAGGGGAGGAGGGAGAGAGGGAAAAGAGAAGGAGAGAGTGAAAGGAGAGGAGGAAGAAAGAGGGGAAGAGCGAGAGGGGGAAAAATTTAGAGGGGGCGAGAGGGAGGGCGAAGGAAGAGAGGAGGATGTGGGAACTCTACAGAGAGCTCATAATGCCCTGTTTATCCATATCTCTCTCTACCCAATGAAAACATAGACACAGAAGACTTTATAAACAAGACCTTCCTCTCTCAATTTCAAGACATCTATGTAAGTATCTGATGTACACACAGGCACAGACATACACACACACACACTTTTAACTTTCCATCAGAAGTGCTGTCGTAGCCATGGGAGACCAGTCCGTGGATCGATGATCATTTATGGTATGAATGCATCAGCCTTTTACAGATCCTGCTATTCAGCTTTAGTGTGGCTAGCTAGGAGCAGGCCTGAGGCACTCATTCATAACCCCACTGACTGGCTCGTTGAAGAGCGCTAGCTACGTATTACACATGAACACTACATTAATCTTACTAGCTGAACACGCATGGCTGTTTCTGACACACACATGAGAAACAGCAACCTTTTTAAGCTGCGTCCCACATTGCACCCTATTTCATATATGGTGCACTTCTTTTGACCAGGATAATAGGGCTCTGGTCGAAAGTAGTGCACTATATAAGGAATAGGGTGTCAACCGCTTTTGTCTACTCTGTTTTAGTATCTGACATGTACCTGAAAACAGCTTTTTACAGAGCAAAGCACTTTGGCAAGAGACTTGGGAAGAAAAAACAAATCCTGACAATTGTGAGATTATGGATTAAACAATTTGAGAGTGTTTGAAAAAGGGAGAGTGTTTGAAAAAGGGAAGTGTCAGTGGACTGAGGCTTGTTAACCCTGATGTGTACTCTCTTGAACCACACACACACACACAGACCTGGATCCCGATGAGGATTCCTTTTGTAGGCAGCTTGAAGCCAGTGGATAGCATAGCCTTGAGGAAGGCAGAGTAGATGTTTGGTCCAAAACAAGCCACCTGCAAGGAGGGACACAGACACCTGTTAAGTGTATATATGTGCGTGTGTGTGCATGTACATACATGTGTGTGCGAGCACGTCTGTGTGCGTACATTTGTCATCTGTGTGTGTGTCTGTGTAATGTATGTGTATGCGTGCTAGTGCCTATATATGTGTGTGTTTGTTTATTCACAGTTGTTTGTGTGTGTGTGTGTGTCCGCACGCACACACACCTCTCCTGTGGAAGCCATTTCACAGCGCAGGACTGGGTCGGCATCACGAAGGCGAGGCCAGGAGAACATAGGAGCCTATCACAGAGAAGATACAAACAGACAGACCATTTTGGTATTTTAACCTGTGGAGCTCAGTGGTGGAGACCTCCCCCAACCCTGATCTTAACCATCAGTGGGGGAAATGCTAAACTGACCCAGAATCAGTGTCTAGGGGCAACGTCACCCTATATTGTGGCTGGAAGAATGGAATGGATGGAAAGGTATCAAATGTGTTTAGTGTAACCGAAAGTATAGGCATTACTGAAAAAAGCAGTGCAAACTTTTCATCTGCAATCACATATGTTCTGGTGATTTAAATCCTTATATCAGCATTATAATACCTTTTTAATGGTGTTAAAGGATGTGTCTACAGAAAGCTATTGATAAAAAGACATGGGACTACCTGTGAGTAAGAAATGTTGCTTTGGTTGGAAATTCAATCACACTTTGCTACACTCAACAACCGAGAGGAAATGGAGCATCAGGACTAGTGCTTCAAATCAAACAGGTTTTGTGACAAGGCTGCCATCTAGAGGTGGAAAATCTCTCAAACCCCCGGATCAACCAGGTTGATCTAAAATCCAGCCTCCCGCTCGTGATGTCAACATCTTTACCACTTGGCCAAGAGGGTATTCCCCATCAACCCGTGTCAACTGATGGTTATTCAAAGTTACGGTTGCTGAATCTTTGTAGTGACTGCACCAAAAAGAGAGTCAGAAAGATAGACAGAGGGACAGAGAGAGCGAGAGAGAGATAGAAAGAGAGAAAAAGGGTTAGAGAGAGAGCAACACAGAATTGTCATACCCTCAACTCTGATGTAAATGTAAGAAGTTAGAGCTTGGCTCACGTATAGACAGCAGACGAGACTAGACTATTCACTACTGTTTAATATTCTCTTCTACGCAAGCCTGGATATTGAGAAGTTACAGAGAGGAGACAGGGATTATACCTAGCCCATTGCCCCCTCCCCCAACCACAGCTATTGTGCTGCCTCTCCTTTGTAATTACAACAGGAAATTACTTTGGGAGAAAACAGCGTTCAAGCACCAGCTGGCTGGCTGACTCCACACTCCACTCACACATTTCAATCTACCAGTAACAGTTTAGTTAGTCACTGCCATAACCAGGGCCTAAAATTAAGACCCGCCAAATGCGGGTATATTTTTGCCACTGGCGGGTAAGAATGTGTAATTCACCAGCCACGTTGGCGGGTGGTCAGACTCAGGGCTTAACAGTGCGAGCATTTCATAAAAAGTCAATAGCAACATTTCTGGGATTTTTTATTTCAGCTCATGAAACATGGGACCAACACTTTACATGTTGTGTTGATATTTTTGTTCAGTATTCTAAAGTTAAGACTTTATCCTTGGCTTTCTTGGCTATTTACATTGTTTTGTTTACAAGTTAGGTTGTTTTTAAATGTTTGAGTTTGCTTCCACTGCTATCGAAGAGATGTCGTCGGCCTCAACTAGTCAAGATTCTCAAAGGCACAGTGACCATTCGAGTGGCCCCGTTACCACGTTGCCGTGACTATCATTAATCTGATGACTGTTATTTATTGAATCAAACTAACTATGTTTAATTATTACTCAATTAAATTTATCATGACACAGTATTTAACTCATTAGGAAATTGGGGCACCATGGGAAAAGTTGTTTAACGAGTTACTATCTCCCGACTTAAACTCTAAAGATATCTGTATATCTCTTACATCAATAATAGTCCATTATTAATTATTACCTCAGTCTTATTCTGAATGTCGCATAATCCGTGGACCCGCAAGAACCCCAGCCCTTTTGAATATTCAGTACTACACAAATCAATTTCATTATTTATTTATTAACTAACTAATAACACAATACAATACACACTTACATGAGATAAAAGTCCCTAGTGGACTTAAGAGCTTAAGTGCACTACTTTTGAACAGAGCCTATTGTGTCCACTATACAGGGAATAGGCTGAGTGCCATTTGGGAAGCATGCTTAGGGTCTAGGCAATTCAGCACTAAACTACAGAGATGTATTTAGCTTAATTTTGATTTACATTTTTTTAATTTAACCTTTATTTAACTAGGCAAGTCAGTTAAGAACAAATGATTATTTACAATGATGGCCTACCCCGGCCAAACCCAGACAACGCTTGGAAAATTGTGTGCCGCTCTATGGGACTTCCAATCACAGCCGGATGTGATACAGGCTGGATTCGATCCGGGGACTGTAGTGACGCCTCTTGCACCGAGATGCAGTGCTTAAGACCGCTGCACCACTCGAGAGCGAGTGTCTCCTTTCCACCCCATATTCATTGGAAGGTCCCTGTGTTTAGGTTGTCACATGACCTGGATTTAAACTTTATTTTAAGCCTTTCCCGAAATTAGAATTAGACAAAAAATAAAAGCAATTGTCATGAAAAGAAAATGAGACTGTTTGGTGAAAAATCTCTATAAATAAAGGTTAAACTCCAGGTCATGTGACATGATTAACCAAAACACAGGGCCTAAATAATAGGCTTCAGATGGCTAATCATACTTATTGTACATATATCACCCTCCTCCCTGTGTGGGCCGGGACTGTTCTACCATGCCTAAAGCAGTACAATAGTCCCCCCACAGTTTACTGCAGGCCAGGCCACAGAAGATATGGTCATTATTAAGACTATTGTGGAGGGTATAATAGGTGAAAATGGCAATAGGAGAGGTTGGTGCTTTTACTACTTTTAATCAGGGTCCCTCTGCTACTCTTTAGTCTATTGCATAGTAAGACACATATGATAGCAAAAAAAATATGATTTATTGCTTCATTCTAAGTAGTGTGCTAGTGTGGATATTGGGACAAAGCCCTGTAGTCTCCCCTTATTGCTTCATTCTAAGTAGTGTGCTAGTATGGATATTGGGACAGAGCCCTGTAGTCACAGAGCCTCACCTTGATTCCCACATAGTCAACGGGGATGATGGGGTTCTCCAGAGAGGGCAGAGCAGCCTCATCCTGGGGTTCACCCACCATGACCCGTGTAGCCACACTAATGAAGTCCACACCGATGGTCTTAGATACGAAGGGGAAGGAGCGTGATGCTCGCAGGTTACACTCTATCACCTGGCGGGGAGGAACGCACACACACATTGTCATTCTAAACCAGTACAGTTGGAGGAGGATGGGCCGAGTTACTATTACAATTAAGCACTTAGTGGCAACTGTAAAAAAGGCCCAATTTCATTGATTAATTGAATGATGTGTCCTAACTATTTCCACACATCAAGCTTTGATTATTTGAATCAACTGTGTAGTGCTAGGGTAAAACCCAAAATGTGCGCCCAGCGGGGGCCCCAGTAGTTTGGGAAAAACTGCTATAGTGTGCTGTGAAAAGATTATTACGTCACCTCTTACCTTAACATTTTATTTTTGTTGCTTTTACATGTTTATCCAATTCCTAAAATAACATTTCAAGAAAGAAACTATGATCTCAATCTGGGATTTTTCTGCCATTTTAATCCGCCTAAGCTTTTTTTCCCAAGTCGCCTAAATCCAAACAGTGTAAAAAACAAAATACATAATAAATCCTTTTTGGGATGGAAAAACGCTTTCGGTGTAAACCAAATACAGTGCATTCAGAAAGTATTCAGCCTTATTCTAATTGATTAAATAAATACAAATCCTTATCTACACACAATACCCCATAATGACAAAGCGAAAACAGGTTTTTAGAAAAAATAATGGACCTATTTATTTTTTATAATATAATCTCTGATAACCAAAATAAAAGCTAGACAGTCAAGGAGAATTGAAAACCCATAAAGCAATGGAATTTGTGGTTAAGAGCAGTTAAGAGTGTTGGGGCAGTAACCGAAACGTTGCTGGTTCAAATTCTCAAGCCGACTAGGTAAAAACATCTGTCGATGTGCCCTTGAGCGAGGCACTAATTGCTCTTGTAAGTTGCTCTGGATAAGGGTGTCTGCTAAATTACTAATATTTTTATGTTGAACACCAGTTTTAATTTTTTTATTATATTTGAGCAAAATAACACAACATTAGCCATGTCAAAACACACAGAATTGCAGGAAACTAGCTTAAAACAGCTCCATGGCAACTAACAGGAATTGTGCTTCAAAACTACAACATTATTTCTCAGCTGCATGAGAAAAATGTCCAGTTTTGCAGGAAATGTGGCTTAAACTGATAAAAATTCTCAGCTCCATGGTGAAGTGTGTAAATTGCAGGAAATTGGCTTAAAAATGCAACAAACAAACAAAAATCTACATTAGCAAGACGAAACCTCTAAAATGTTCTCTAAAATTTTGACTTCACTCATTGCCATGACCTCTGCCACGCCAACCACCGAAAGCACTTTTTGATCAAGAAAACAGACACATTTGACAAATTAAATTGAAGAACAGTATTCATAATGAAATCTACATACGTCTTCAAAAATTATTCACACCCTTTAGATGGCAAAAAAAAAACGTTAAAAAAAAGCAGACATTGAATATGGTTTGATCATGGTGAAGTTACAAATTACCCTTTGGATTGTGCATCAATACACCCAGTCACTACAAAGACACAGGTTTACTTCCTAACTCAGTTGCCAGAGAGGAAGGAAACCGCTCAGGGATTTAACCATGAGGCTTAAGGTGACTTTAAAACAGTTACAAAGTTCAATGGCTGTGAGAGGAGAAAACTAAGGATACTCAGTGTAGGATACTGTAGTTACTCCACATTACTAACCTAAATGACAGAGTGAAAAGAAGGAAGCCTGTGCAGAATACAAATATTCCAAAACATGCATCCTGTTTGCAATAAGGCAAAAAAAATCTGTCAGAGAAATGCACTTTATGTCCTGAATACAAAGCCTTATGTTTGGTCCAAATCAAACACCACCATATTTTCAAGCATGGTGGTCCTGCATCATTTTATGGGTATGCGTGTCATCGGCAAGAACTAGGGAGTTTTTTTTAAGGATAAAAAGAAACAGAATAGAGCTAAGTACAGGCAAAATCCTAGAGGAAAACCTGATTCAGTCTGCTTTCCAACAGACACTGGGAGACAAATTCACCTTTCAGCAGGACAATAACCTAAAACACAAGGCCAAATATACACTGAGTTGCTTACCAAGATGACATTGAATGTTCCTGAGTGGCCTAGTCACAGTTTTTTTTGTTTGTTTGTTTAGATTTTTTTAACCATTTTTCTCCCCAATTTTGTGGTATCCAATTGTTTTAGTAGCTATTATCTTGTCTCATCGCTACAACTCCCGTACGGGCTCGGGAGAGACGAAGGTTGAAAGTCATGCGTCCTCCGATACACAACCCAACCAAGCCGCACTGCTTAACACAGCGCGCATCCAACCCGGAAGCCAGCCGCACCAATGTGTCGGAGGAAACACTGTGCACCTGGCAACCTTGGTTAGCGTGCACTGCGCCCGGCCCGCCTCAGGAGTCGCTGGTGCGCGATGAGTCAAGGATATCCCTACCGGCCAAGCCCTCCCTAACCCAGACGACGCTGGGCCAATTGTGCCTGGCGCAAACCCAGAGTCTCTGGTGGCACAGCTGGCGCTGCAGTACAGCGCCCTTAACCACTGCGCCACCAGGGAGGCCTAGTTACAGTTTTGACTTAAATCGGTTTGAAAATCCATGGCAAGACTAACAATGATCAACAATCAACTTGACAGAGATTGAAGAATTTTTAAAAGAAAAATGTGCAAATATTGTACAATCCAGGTATGCAAAGCTCTTAACAGACTTACCCAGAAAGATCGCCGCCAAAGGTGATTCTAACATGTATTGACTGAGGGGTGTGAATACCTACGTAAATTACATAATTCTGTATTTAATTTTCATTAAATTATCAAACATTTCTAAAAACATGTTTTAACTTTGTCATTACTGGGTATTGTGTGTAGATGGCTGAGAATTCAGGCTGTTAACAACAAAATGTGGATTAAGTCATGGGGTATGAATACTTTCTGAAGGCACTGTATCCATCTTTTCATCTTTGGAATTCACTGTGACCACACCGAGATTCTGTATTTCAATTCAGGACCAAATTGCTTCTTTTTTTTTTACGACTGTAAAAACGTCAAGTGATCATTTATAGCTTTCTCTAACGTATTCCGTCATGCGTCACACACACGCACACACACACTTACCATGACATCGTTGCCTTTCACTAGGAACTGAGTATTGAATGGACCAGAGATCTCAAACGCCTTAGCAATTTTCCGTGTGGCACTCTTCACCTGAGAGTAATGGAGGACAAATACTAAATATGAAGCTTCCATCAAAGACGAACCTATAACTCAGTATAAATTATTTACATATTCACAGCCTGGGCAATGGATTACAGTAGTGAAAAATCAATATAAACCACAGCCCAATAATGAATTCCCTGTCAGGAGTCAGTGATGCTAAATATAGGCAGGCCAACAGACTAACAGTCTAACAAATAAAATGTGGAAACTTTTCATAACGATGCACACTTTCATGATTGATGTGAGACATGTTTTGAGTGAGTCAGCCCCTAGTAGCTGGGTAAAAAAAAACAGCATGATACAACACACACACACACTGACCTTCTCTAGGGCCCCCTGGCTGATGCTCTGGGTAGGTAGCATGAGGGTGGCATCTCCAGAGTGGACCCCAGCATCCTCCACATGCTCTGTTATAGCATGGCACAGCACCTGAGAAGAGGTTATAACTAGTGCTGAGCGATTAACATAAATTATTATTTTCAGTTTTTAAACAACTAATTGATCAACTAATTGATCAATTATTTGAACATTTGATTTTGTTCTGGGGGGGGGGGGGGGGGGGGGTTCTGTGAGATCAATGCACAGTTTCTCTAGACAGAACTCAGATCAAGCCCGAACTGTGCTAGTAGGGAGTTGTAGTAGGGAGTTGTAGTTTCCAACAGGCCAATATTCTACATAGTTTAGCACAAAAAATGTGGTAATTAACTGCAATCCATTGCGCGCTTACTTGTCCGGTCTATGTGGGGCAGTCACAGAGAGGGAGGGTTTCCACTAGTTAGGCATCAGGTTATCAGTGTGGTTAAGAGTAGGGTTAGGTTTAAAATCACATTTTAAGAAGATCAATTGTAGAAATATGCAGGCTTTATGACTATGTGGCTGTGGTAACTAGTGACAACCGAGAGGGAGGTATTTTTTTTTTTTTTTTTAATTTTACCCCTTTTTCTCCCCAATTTCGTAGTATCCAATTGTGTAGTAGCTACTATCTTGTCTCATCGCTACAACTCCCGTACGGGCTCGGGAGAGACGAAGGTTGAAAGTCATGCGTCCTCCGATACACAACCAACCAAGCCGCTGCTTCTTTAACACAGCGCACATCCAACCCGGAAGCCAGCCGCACCAATGCGCCGGAGGAAACACCGTGCACCTTGGTTAGCGCACACTGCGCCCAGCCCGCCACAGGAGTCGCTGGTGCGCGATGAGACAAGGACACCCCTACCAACCAAGCCCTCCCTAACCCGGGCGACGCTAGGCCAATTGTGCGTCGCCCCACGGACCTCCCGGTCGCGGCCGGTTACGACAGAGCCTGGGCGCGAACCCAGGACTCTGATGGCACTTTAACCACTGCGCCACCCGGGAGGCTGAGGGAGGTATCTTTACCTGAAAATACATGAATGTACATACATGTATAAGTAATGTATAAATGTATGCAGGCATGACTAAGTCGCTTTGGATAAAAGTGACTGCTAAATGGCATATATTATAAAAGTATGCCTTATTTACTTTGAAGAACTGCTAAAAATAGGGATTTTGTCAAACAGCAAAGGCAGCAAAACTATAGAGATGAGAAGATGACTTTGAATTAAATCATAAATTCATCAAATAAAACAAATGTAATATATTATAGACAACAACTTACATATTTTATTAAAGTAAATAAAATAAATGATGGTTAACAAGTGATAAGCAGTAATGGGCAGTCACTACCATAATGAGTCTTATTAATTGTTTTATTCTGTGTTGTTTCAGCCACAAGAGCATTGGTGAGTTTGGTCGATTAGGACTGGCTCGCAGTCTGCTTTTTCATGAAGCTCTCAACGAACAGTTATTGTGCTGACGTTGCTTCCAGAATAGGGCTGTGGCGGTCACAACATTTTGTCAGCTGGTGATTGTCAAGCACATAACTGTCGGTCTCACGGTAATTGACTGTTAATTAACAAACATATTTAGCATCGCCTTGCTTCCACACATAGCTACAAGCCATTTAAAAAAAGTCAAATAAATCCATGTAATATAGCCTACACCTTCACAATAAATCCATTATTTATTTTAGACAGGTCTAAAGAAGCATGATATGAAGAAAATGTAGTTTGTTTCAGAAGAAAAGAATAGCATACACGACTGTCCTTATGTTAGGTCCTAATGTGGCTATGCAAAATGGCTGTGGGCTACACTAGTTCATTTAGCAGACAACATTTGCTTATAATTCCGTGGCATTATTTTATTATTTTAGGTTATACTCCCGTTGTAAAGCTAACAATGTGCTTAACATTAGGAAAGTTGAGAAATAAGTATAGCAAGCCTAGCCTATAGAAAGCTGATGGGATCCTCATATTTTTATTAGCGGCCATCACTGCGTTTTCTCCCGCAATTGCATAGCCTATAGAAATGTTGTGCAACATGAGCTCATGGGCTCTCATGATAGAAAATATTATATATTCATTATATACTCATATTAGAAAATTAGATTTTCTAATACATTTGCATGGATGTCAGAGTGATTAGAGGGACAATAGAGTGCTGAGTACCAGGCAGTTAGCAAGTTTGGTAGACTACTAATGACCAGCAGCAGCAAGAGAGCTTGGAGAAGCCTAATTACCGTGACAAAACGGTAATGTGGAATTTGACTGCGTTCATGACTCGTGACTGCTGGTGGCAGTAATACGGTCACCACAACAGCTCTATTCCAGAGGCAGTTTGGAACTAGGTAGTGAGTGTTGCAACCGAGGACAGACCATTTTTAAGCGCTTCAGCACTCGGTGGTCCAATTCTGTGAGCTTGTGTGGCCTACCGTTGTTGGTCCTAGACGTTTCTACTTCACAATAACAGTACTTACAGTTGACCAGGGCAACTCTAGCAGGGCAAATATTTGACAAACTGACTTGTTGGAAAGGTGGCATCCTATGACGGTGCCATATTGAAAGTCACTGAGTTCTTCAGTAATAGCTGAATCCACTCATTTGAAGGGGTGTCCACATACATACACTATATATGCAAAAGTAACACTATTATTTCAAGTCATTACGATAAGCAGCCCTTTTCACACAAAAGTGTATAAAGGAATTCATCAACAGATAAACTATATAATTGATAGCAGGTAATACGTTAATATAAAACCTTAAATGGATGAATTGCTGAAAGGGCTCTGGTCAAAGGTAGTGGACTATAATCGGGAGCCATTTGGTACGCTACACTTAACTCTCCCACCCCTTCCCCTTCCCACCAATCAAAAGGGAGTAGTGTTTCAATGAACTGCGTTGTCGTTAGTACATATTAAACCCCCGATAACTGCAGCACTCATTAGCAACACACTAATTGATGAACACACACAATCCTGGAGGAACACACACTCTTGATAAAGCCTGTAGTTAATACGGGGGAATGCATATGAAGAGCACACGCGCGCATGCACACACACTGAATAATGAGCCCTATTTGGCATTCAGTCAATGGATGGATCTGTAATGTGGGAGGAAAAAGAGAAGACCGACAAATACAGAATATAAGGAAACCAGATATCTTTATAGCAGATTGAGAAATCCTTTGATACAGTATGCCTAGAATCTGTTTATGAGTGCCTTGATTTTTTAACTTTGGAGAATCTCTCATAAGATGGGTAAAGGTAATGTACAACAACCCTTTATGTAAAATAATCAACAACGGATACTTCTCTGAAAGTTTTGCGCTGTCAAGAGGTGTAAAACAAGGTTGCCCTTTATCACCATACCTATTTATTATGGCCTTTGAAGTGTTAGCGATAAAAGTCTGATGATAACATTAAGGGACTAAATGATTCAAGTTCTCTTGAGTCCTTCAACCTTGAAGGGCCTTATTGAGGACATGGAGAATTTATCAAATTTATCAGGGTTAAAACCTAACTATGGTAAGTGTACTATATTACAGATTGGGTCTCTCTCTAAACACGGGACTTTTTATAGTCCCATACCCCTTCAAACATTCAACCTCCAGCTGCATACCCCCTCCAGCACCAGGGTCAGCGCACTGTCAAATGTTGTTTTTTGCCATCATTGTAAGCCTGCCACACACACACACACACACACACACAATACGATACATTTATTAAACATTAGAATGAGTGTGAGTTTTTGTCACAACCCGGCTCATGGTATGTGACAGAGCTCTTATAGGACCAGGGCACAAATAATAATAAATCATTTTGCTCTTTATTTAACCATCTTACATATAAAACCTTATTTGTTCATTGAAAATTGTGAATAACTCACCACAGGTTAATGAGAAGGGTGTGCTTGAAAGGATGTACATAACTCTGCAATGTTGGGGTGTATTAGAGAGTCTCAGTCTTAAATAATTTTCCACACGCAGTCTGTGCCTGTATTTAGTTTTCATGCTAGAGAATCCACTCTCACATAGGTACGTGGTTGCAAAGGGCATCAATGTCTTAACAGCACGATTTGCCAAGGCAGAATACTCTGAGCGCAGCCCAATCTAGAAATCTGGCAGTGGCTTCTGATTAAATAAAATGTTCACAGAACCGCTCGTTGCAACTTAGATGAGGCTCTTCTGTTCAGATATCAGTAAGTGGACTGGAGGCAGGGCATGAAAGGGATAACGAATCCAGTCGTTTGTCTGCATTAACAATCCGAAACGGATGACACAAAGAAGAGCTCCAATTTCTTAATCATAGTCTCAATTTTGTCCCGCACATTGAATATAGTTGGAGTCCCTGTAATCCTAGAATCAGATCATTCAAGAGAGAAAAAACATCACCCAGATAGGCCAGTCGTGTGAGAAACTCATCATGCAAGCGGTCAGACAAGTGAAAATGATGGTCAGTAAAGAAAACTTTAAGCTCGTCTCTCAATTCAAAAAAGCGTGTCAAGACTTTGTCCCTCGTTAACCAGCGTACTTCTGTATGTTGTAAAAGTGTTACATGGTCACTTCAAATATCATTGCATAGTGCAGAAAATACACGGGAGTTCAGGGGCCTTGCTTTAACAAAATTAAACATTTTCACTGTAGTGTCCAAAACGTCTTTCAAGCGGTCAGGCAATCCTTTGGCAGCAAGAGCCTCTCAGTGGATGCTGCAGTGTACCCAAGTGGCATCGGGAGCAACTGCTTGCACTCCACAATATCTCTCCGTCATGGCTTTTGCGCCACCGGAACAGATACCAACATATCTTGACCACCAAAGTCCATTTGATGTCACAAAGCTGTCCAGTACTTTAAACATATCCTCTCCTGTTGTCCTGGTTTCCAGTGGTTTGCAAAAGAGGATGTCTTCCTTTATTGACCCCCCATAAACGTAACTGACATACAGTGGGGCAAAAAAGTATTTAGTCAGCCACCAATTGTGCAAGTTCTCCCACTTAAAAAGATGAGAGGCCTGTAATTTTCATCATAGGTACACTTCAACTATGACAGACAAAATGAGAAGAAAAAAATCCAGAAAATCACATTGTAGGATTTTTAATTAATTAATTTGCAAATTATGGTGGAAAATAAGTATTTTGTCAATAACAAAAGTTTCTCAATACTTTGTTATATACCCTTTGTTGGGCAATGACAGAGGTCAAACGTTTTCTGTTAATCTTCACAAGGTTTTCACACACTGTTGCTGGTATTTTGGCCCATTCCTCCATGCATATCTCCTCTAGAGCAGTGATGTTTTGGGGCTGTTGCTGGGCAACACAGACTTTCAACTCCCCCCGAAGATTTTCTATGGGGTTGAGATCTGGAGACTGGCTAGGCCACTCCAGGTCCTTGAAATGCTTCTTACGAAGCCACCCCTTCGTTGCCTGGGCGGTGTGTTTGGAATCATTGTCATGCCGAAAGACCCAGCCACGTTTCATCTTCAATGCCCTTGCTGATGGAAGGAGGTTTTCACTCAAAATCCCACGATACATGGCCCCATTCATTCTTTCCTTTACACGGATCAGTCGTCCTGGTCCCTTTACAGAAAAACAGCCCCAAAGCATGATGTTTCCACCCCCATGCTTCACAGTAGGTATGGTGTTCTTTGGGTGCAACTCAGCATTCTTTGTCCTCCAAACACGATGAGTTGAGTTTTTACCAAAACGTTATATTTTGGTTTCATCTGACCATATGACATTCTCCCAATCTTCTTCTGGATCATCCAAATACTGACAAATTCTCTAAAAATAAGTTGGAGATGGCTTATGGTAGAGAAATGAACATTCAATTCTCTGGCAACAGCTCTGGTGGACATTCCTGCAGTCACCATGCCAATTGCACGCTCCCTCAAAACTTGAGACATCAGTGGCATTGTGTAGTGTGACAAAACTGCACATTTTAGGGAGACTTATTGTTGTAACCAGCCCAAAAAAGGAGAAATGCTCACCGACAGGGATGTAAACTAATTTGTGTGCAAAATCTTTTGTACGCACGCATGGAAAAAAACTGGGATCTTTTATTTCAGCACATGAAACAAACTCTATACACGGTGTTTATACTTGCGTACTATTGTTTGTACAGATGAATGTGGTACCTTCAGGCATTTGGAAATAGCTCCCAATGATGAACCAGATTTGTGGAGGTCTACAATTGTTTTTCTGATTTTCTGAGGTCTTGGCTGATTCTTTAGATTTTCCCATGATGTCAAGCAAAGAGGCACTGAGTTTGAAG
This sequence comes from Oncorhynchus mykiss, assembly GCF_057628025.1. NCBI lineage: Eukaryota > Metazoa > Chordata > Actinopteri > Salmoniformes > Salmonidae > Oncorhynchus > Oncorhynchus mykiss. Next base: position 72,030,080 of record NC_143024.1, read on the forward strand.
GTAGGCCTTGAAATACATCCACAGGTACACCCCCAATTGACTCAAACAATGTCAATTAGCCAATCAGAAGCTTCTAAAGCCATCACACAATTGTCTGGAATTTTCCAAGCTGTTTAAAAGGCACAGTCAACTTAGTGTATGTAAACTTCTGACCCACTGGAATTGTGATGGTGAATTCTAAGTGAAATAATCTGTAAACAATCGTTGGAAAAATGACTTGTGTCGTGCACAAAGTAGATGTCCTAACTGACTTGCAAAAACTATACTTTGTTAACAAGAAGTTTGTGGATTGGTTGAAAAATGAGTTTTAATGACTCCAACCTAAGTGTATGTAAACTTCCAACTTCTACTGTATGTGGGAACTCCATCAAGACTGTTGGAAAAGCATTCCTCAAGAAGCTGGTTGAGAGAATGTGAAGAGTGTGCAAAGCTGTCATCAAGGCAAAGGGTGGCACTTTGAAGATCTAAAATATATAGTTGGATTAGTTTAACACTTGTTTGGTTACTACATGATTCCATATGTGTTATTTCATAGTTTTGATGTCTTCCCTATTATTCTACAATGTAGAGAATAGTCCAAATAAAGAAAAACCCTTGAACCCCAGGTTTTTCCAAACTTTTGACTGGTAATGTATATTGAATGTTTATGTTTTACACCAGGTCCTCCAACCAGAGGAGGGGGTGGTAGAGTAAAAAAAGTGGGATCAGAAATTATGCAAGTAATGTTGTTTGATGGACTCATCTGTAAGCTAGTTTTTGTCTGAAAGAGACAGACTGAAACAAAGAGGGATATATACAAAAGAGAAAAAAAGGGAGAGGAGGAGAAGAAGAAGATTACCATGTATATAGAACATATGACTACTCTTTCCTTGATAGTTGTTAGGATTTAGGCTACAATCAGAAATCTAAACATGTCCATACAGGGTCTCAATCATATATAAGCACAGCTGAGTGGTCAAAACTTCAGTATTTATTAAATGTATTGCATTGGATCCATCCATGTGTGGCTTTTTTTCTTAATCATGTTTCAACATTAAAATATTACAATGGCAGATTTAGACACATGAAACTAAGGCAATAATGATGAGCTCTTCAGGTTGAACTAAGGCGTATATACTCATACCTATCTCCCTGGCACCATGTTAACTTCTTAACCAATCCCTAGCTTTGACATGTCTAATAAGGCCTCTTAAGCGGTTGTTTTCGTGATGTCGGAGGTGGAACTGCTTTAGAGCTGTCAAATCCACAAGCGGCTCCTGGCATTATGCCACTGGAAAGAACATTGGAATGTGACATGTGCTCTACACCTCGATTAGGCTGATAGAAATCCTCATTATTTAGTTAAATTATTTTCTTTACAGAACAAAAATATAAAATCAACATGTAGTGTTGGTTCCATGTTTTAGGAGCTGAAATAAAAGATTGCAGAAATGTTCCATTTGCAAAAAAAAGCGTATTTCTCAGAAATGTTGTGCTCAAATGAATTTACATCCCTGTCAGTGAGCATTCCTCCTTTTCCTAGATAATCCATCCACCTGACAGGTGTGGCATATCAAGAAGCTGATTAAACAGCATGATCATTACACAGATGCACCTTGTGCTGTAAACAATAAAAGGCCACTCTAAAATGTAAAAAAAAAAAAAAAAAAAAAAGTTTTTTCACAACTCAATGCCATAGAAGTCTCAAGTTGAGCAAGCATGCAATTGGCATGCTGACTGCAGGAATGTCCACCAGAGCTGTTGCCAGAGAATTTTATGTCAATTTCTCTACCATAAGCCATTTCCAACGTCGTTTTAGAGAATTTGGCAGTTCGTCGAACCAGCCTCACAACCGCAAACCACGTGTAACCACGCCAGCCCAGGACCTCCGCATCCGGCTTATACATCTGCGGAATCGTCTGAGACCAGTCACCCAGACAGCTGATAAAACCTGTGGGTTTGCACAAGAATTTCTGCACAAACTGTCAGAAACCGTCTCAGGGAAGCTCATCTGCGTGCTCGTCGTCCTCACCAGGGTCTTGACCTGACTCCAGTTTGGAGTCGTAACCGGCATCAAAGGGCAAATGATCACATTCATTGGCCACTGGCACGCTGGAGAAATGGGCTCTTCACGGATTAAGCCAAGGTTTCAAACTGTACCGGGCAGATGGCAGACCGCGTGTACGGCGTTGTGTGCGAGGGTGGGAAGTGGCAGGACACAATGCAAATAGTCCGGGTAGCCATTCGATTAGTTGTTCAGTAGTCTTATGGCTTGGGGGTAAAAGTTGTTGAGAAGCCTTTTGGTCCTAGACTTGGCGCTCCGGCACCGCTTTCTATGTGGTAGCCGAGAGAACAGTCTATGACTGGAGTGGCTGGGGTCGTTGACAACTTTTAGGCCTTCCTCTGACACCGTCTGGTGTAGAGGTCCTGGATGGCAAGCTGCTTAGCCCCAGTGATGTACTGGGCCGTACGCACTACCCTCTGTACTGCTTTGCGGTCGGAGGCAGTGATGCAACCAGTCAAGATGCTCTCGATGTTGCAGCTGTAGAACCTTTTGAGGATCTGAGGACCCATACCGAATCTTTTCAGTCTCCTGAGGGGGAATAGGTTTTGTCATGCCCTCTTCACAACTGTCTTGGTGTGTTTGGATCATGATAGTTTGTTGCTGATGAGGACACCAAGGAAATTGAAGCTCTCAACCTGCTCCACTACAGCCTTGTTGATGAGAATGGGGGGGGGGGGGGGGTGATTTGTCCTCCTTATCATGTAGTCCACAATCATCTCCTTTGTCTTGATTACGTTGAGGGATAAGTTGTTATTCTGGCAACACCCGGCCAGGTCTCTGACCTCCTCCCTATAGGCTGTCTCGTCGTTGATCAGGCCTACCACTATTGTGTCATCTGCAAACTTAATGATGGTGTTGGAGTCGTGCCCTGCCATGCAGTCGTGGGTGAACAGGGAGTACAGGAAGCCATTAAAGTCCCTGGCAACTAGGAGCGCCGCCTCTGGGTGAGTGGTTTCCTGTTTGCTTATTTCCTTATACAGCTGACTCAGTGTGGTCTTAGTGCCAGCGTCCGTCTGTGGTGGTAAATAAACAGCCACGAAAATAATAGATGAACTCGCTTGGCTGTGGTCTACAGCTTATCATGAGATACTCTACTTCAGGCGAGCAAAATCTAGAGACTTCCTTAGATTTCCTGCACCAGCTGTCGTTTACAAATGTACACTCCGTCTTACCGGAGTGGGTTGTTCGGTCTAGCCGGTGCAGCGTATATCCCGCTAGCTGAATGTTTTACATGTCGTCATTCAGCTACAATTCGGTGAAACATAAGATATTACAGTTTTTGATGTCCCGTTGGTAGGATATTCGTATCGCACCTCGTCTAATTTATTGTCCAATACGTTGGCCAGTAATATTGATGGTAAGGGCAGATTTTCCACTCACCGTCGGCGGATCCTTACGAGGCTCCCCGCCCTGTGTCCTCTATACCTGCGTCTCTTTCTCTTGCCAATGACGGGGATTTCGACCTTGTCGGGTGTCTGAAGTACATCCTGTGCATCTTTGTCTAATCCGAGGTGAGTCACCACTGTCCTGATATCCAGAAGCTCTTTTTTGCCGTAAGATACAGTGGCAGAAACATTATGTACGAAATAAGTTACAAAAACTGAAAAAAAAAACACATAACAGCACAATCGGTTAGGCGCCTGGAAAACGGCTGCCATTTCTTCCGGCGCCATTGTACATGTTTGATCACCACAGTTCGTCAGCACCCAGCAGGTGTTCATGTCAATGTTCGTGTTGGTCTATCTTCCCTCGTACAGTATGTGAGTGAGAGAGTGGTCAAATCTAAGGCTTTATTGGATCAAAGGTCAATGGAGAACATTATTATGCAGTTTCTTTTAAGAACTGGCCTCAAAATGTTATAAAAAAGGTTAATTGACTCCAAAATACTTTTCAGTACTCTTTACACAACCTACAAAACAACCTAGGATTTTTGAAATTTGTTTTCCCCCACCCATCTTTCAATTGAATATATTCCATTTCCACTGTCTCTGATATGTATCTGCCAATCCTCTGTTCCTTTCAAAGCAGCTGTAATATGTTTCCCTGCTGATAGGATGGGAGAAATGATCTAGTGTCTACTTAGGTTGCATCCTAAAATAGTGCCCTACCTTTGATGAGTGCCCTAGTAGTGCTCTATGTAGGGAATAGGGTGCCATTTGGAACTTGGCCTCATCGGACTGAGGTAATATAATGGAGGAATAAAATGCTACATTAAAGCAGAGTGGAGTAATGCTCCAGCGTGGCTCAGTTGGTAAGAGCGTGGAGCTAGCAAATGCAAGGTCGTGGGGTTAAATTCCCCCAGAGGTCACATCCACATACTAAAGACTGAGTCATGAATGTAAGAAGATATAATGAGACAAATGTGAAGGTAAAAGTACAAAACTGCTTTAGTACTAGGATTAGGACATACTATGTTGATGTAGAACTGATTAAATTCATTACAGTCTAAATGTGATGCTAAGTAATATAGCCTGTGAGTGTTTTGCTTGCTGAAGCAAATAATTCACGTTGCCCTTCATACAGGAAATAAGAGAGGAGAGGAGGGAGGAGGGGGATGAGGAGGAGAGCTCCTATAAAACCCCCCCACGTGTTCCACCTGCTCCATCACGTGAGGCAGAGAGATCACACATCTAGGTCCTGTATGGCTCACTTGATAAAATGGGTTCAAAAAAGGTCATGGGTTCAATTCCAGCAGGAATCACATACACATACTGAAAATATGCACATGCACTCACTGTACTGAAAGGCACTGAAAGCAAGTGTCTTCTAAGTAGCATATGGCGCACATAGCATAATGATGTGAGGTGTGTGAGGCATTTCAAACTGGCTTACTTTTCCCATCTTGGCCACTGCATCCACCTCCACCTCTCTGGCTCCACGGATGAACTTGGTGATGACCACTGGATGCTCCTGTAGGAAAAATAACAACATCAGATATCTAACTCTCAAATGGCACCTATTCCCTATATAGTGCTCTACTTTCAATCTGGGTCCTTAGGGCTCTCAACAATAGTGCACTATATAGGGAATAGGATTCCATTTTGGATGCACAGTGCAGCAGAGCACACTGCAATTATGTTGGAGTAGGGGGCTGCATCCTGTTTATATTGGGATTCTACAGCAGCCCAGCTCAACTCCCCAGCTTCCTTATACATACTATTATACCAGTTACACGTGTGATTTGTACAGCTAGCCGGATGGGCACGGTGAGTCGAGTAGAGTAGAGCTCAGTAGAGTCTGCTGGGGACAGGACGGCTCATAATAATGGCTGAAACGGAGTGAATGGAATGGCATCAAACACATGGAAACCATATGTTTGATCTATTTGATACTATTCCACTCCAGCCATTATCACAAGCCTGTCCTCCCCAATTAAGGTGCCACCAACCTCCTGTGATAGAGCTCCTCTTGGCGTGGTGAGTGGTATGTGTGTGTGTGTGTGTTGCCCCTGAGAGACAGGTGTGTGATGCTGTGTTCTGTCAAAAGCCAGGCAAGCCATGTCTATTCAGGTCACAGGCCAGAGGGCTGTTTCTCCTCCTCCTGGCTAGAGAAGTGCTGCTTAGCTGACAGTAAGCAAGGGGAGGTGTACGTGTGTGTTTGTGTGTACATATGACCAGGACTGGTTTAGTGTGAGCAGCATGACAGGGAGGCCGGCTGCTCTGTCAGCCCCAGGCAAGGGCATGTTGAGGGGCCAGGTGGACCACCAGCACCCAGAGGGAGTGTGTTTGTATGTGTGGGCAGAGAGACAGGTAAACAACAAAATCGGCTCTGCCCCACAGCCAACATACTACACTCATCCATACTGAGAAGGTGCCAGTGAGGGGCACGAGCTGATTGAGCTCAGAGGAACTGTGTGTGTGTGTGTGTACAGTAGGTGAGTAAACATTAGACAAAGGTTGCATCCCAAATTGCAAACTAGTCCCTATGTAGTGCACTACTTTTGACCAAAACCCAATGGGCTGTTTAAAAATAGTGCACTATATAGGGAATAGGGTGCCATTTGGGACACAACGAGATAAAACTATCTGTGGTTGGCTAGGGAGAACAAATACATGGAGAAATGAAGTGTAAGCCTTTTTATAAGAGAGGGGGTTATATGTGTGTGTGCATAATGAAGAAATTGTATTTGTAACTCACAGGGTGGGTGAGTCTGAGTGTGCATGTGTTAAAAGGATTTTGTTATGTTGAGTAGGAAGAGGTTTTCAACTGATTACTTCAAGTAGTGCACCATATAGAGAATAGGGTTCAAGTCAGAACACAGATAATAAAGTTCCCTGGATCACCTGAGACACCTGAGTAGCCTCGTCCAAGAAGCCCCTCATCTCTTCTTCACCGTATGCCACGTTCATTGCTGAGCCACTGAAGAGGAAGAGGGAGCGAAAGAGGAAAATAATTAGAAAAATAACAAGGTTTTTTAGCTCAAATGTTGATATCTCCCAGTTGCATCATTATAATCTAGATGAAGAAAGGTTTTAAACAGCAAAACAAAAAAGTGGAGAAAAAGAAAAAGAAAGATGTAGGTCAGCAAACACTCCAGGCTCTACAGAATGAGTTTGCTTTCTGAGCTGAGTCATTAAAAAATAAGTATTCGGGGTATTTATGTTTTTCTCCCTTCTTCTTTTGGCCGGCTAGTTGGGCATCCACATGCTCCTGAACGCAGCCAGAGGGAGAGTGGATAGTCTCTGTCCCAAATGGCACCCTATTCCTAACATAGTGCACTACTTTTAAACAGAGCCCTATGGGTTTCACTATAGGCCCTAGTCAAAAGTAATGCACTATAAATGGAATATGGTGCTATTTGGCACACAGGCATAGACTAGAGGGACAGGGGAGGGTCAGGCTCAGTCACAACTCCTACCTCCTTTGGCCTGACTGCTACAAGGCACACATATGGCCAAACAGCCAGACACCACACCTGTCTTTAAAAAGCCATGGACATTATACGGGGTTCAAGGAAAAAATATTCCTCTTTGACTCAGTTGGTTGCAGCGCCAGGATTGTTGGTCTGAATACCGCTGGGACCACCACCCATATGAAAATGCATGCACGCATGACTGTAATCGCTTTGGACAAAATCATTGGCTAAATGGGCATATCACAATCATTGGCTTAGTGAGTTCATTCTTTGAATAACAACATACTCAAACAATCAATGGATATCTAGTGTGAGTGGCTGAACTGCATTTAGAGATCAATCATCTTCCAAGCTAATCATAATTAGTAATGGTCTGATGAGAGGTAGGCCCAAACACACTATGCACAATGACATAATAGAGAAAGACAGACAGATGGACAGCCAGGCAGTCAGGCAGGAGAGGAGAAAGGGAAGAGGAAGGGAGGTGAGGGGAGAGGTTCATTCTCCATGTACACAAACCAATAAGGTAATACAGTTAACAGGGTGGTGCCTCCAGTTCCTACAAGACCATAGACAGCCATTGGGGACCTGAGATTCCTAATCACATCATGGATGACTGTTTGCAAACTAAAAGAAGAAGCAGCAGCCTAACCCACCTGTCTGATGCTGGTCTTCTCCTAAGCATGCGAGCTGGGGGGGTTGTGTGTGTGTGTGAGCTGTGTTGACTCGAGTACCAAAATTAGCCACCCAATATGCTTTCAATACACTTTCAAAATCAACGCTGTTGCTTGATTATGTGCAAATTAGCAATCCAGACCTCCCCAATACCAGCACCGCATTAACACACACACACACACTGTAATAAGTTGTGTTGTGTTCTTCTCAGGATGCAGGCTATCTTTTCATTCTGGTAATTGAGTAGCATCACAGTGGTAGCCGTGACAACATTTTAAAGGCTAAATTGAGCCTCTGCTTTAGCTAATCAGTCTCTTGCTGTTTTTTATACCCTCCCTTCCATATTTCATTTTGCGTTTCTTCACGCTGACTGTCGTATTTATTTATTCTTCTGAGATGCATTCAATTACTCAAAAATGTGTTTTCTAGTTGGACATATGGTGTGGCTGTATAAACAAGTTATCATATTAGAAAATACATCCCATTACTGTGGATATACTGTAGAGGCCTGGCCAACATAAACAAGGAAAGATTAGTCATTCCATTTCAATTCAGTTCATACAGGAAGTAAACTGAAATTGCAATTACTGATTTGAAATGGAGTTGACTCCAACTTATGGTTATGAGAGTGCTGTCCCCTCCCCAACACTTAGCTGAGTACATAAGAGGGGCGCAGGAGACAGGAGTAGCTTACCGGAGTACGTAAGAGGGGCGGAGGAGACAGGGGTAGCTAACCTGAGTACATAAGAGGGGCGCAGGTGTATCTTAACGGAGTACGTAAGAGGGGCGCAGGAGACAGGAGTAGCTTAACGGAGTACGTAAGAGGGGCGCAGGAGACAGGGGTAGCTTAACGGAGTACGTAAGAGGGGCGCAGGAGACAGGAGTAGCTTAACGGAGTACGGGCGCAGGAGACATGAGTAGCTTAACGGAGTACGTAAGAGGGGCGCAGGAGACAGGGGTAGCTTAACGGAGTACGTAAGAGGGGCGCAGGAGACAGGGGTAGCTTAACGGAGTACGTAAGAGGGGCGCAGGAGACAGGGGTAGCTTAACGGAGTACGTAAGAGGGGCGCAGGAGACAGGAGTAGCTTAACGGAGTACGTAAGAGGGGCGCAGGAGACAGGAGTAGCTTAACGGAGTACGTAAGAGGGGCGCAGGAGACAGGGGTAGCTTAACGGAGTACGTAAGAGGGGCGCAGGAGACAGGGGTAGCTTAACGGAGTACGTAAGAGGGGCGCAGGAGACAGGGGTAGCTTAACGGAGTACGTAAGAGGGGCGCAGGAGACATGAGTAGCTTAACGGAGTACGTAAGAGGGGCGCAGGAGACAGGAGTAGCTTAACGGAGTACGTAAGAGGGGCGCAGGAGACAGGAGTAGCTTAACGGAGTACGTAAGAGGGGCGCAGGAGACAGGGGTAGCTTAACGGAGTATGTAAGAGGGGCGCAGGAGACGGGTAGCTTACCTGAGTACGTAAGAGGGGCGCAGGAGACAGGGGTAGCTTAACGGAGTACGTAAGAGGGGCGCAGGAGACAGGAGTATCTTAACGGAGTACGTAAGAGGGGCGCAGGAGACAGGAGTAGCTTAACGGAGTACGGGCGCAGGAGACATGAGTAGCTTAACGGAGTACGTAAGAGGGGCGCAGGAGACAGGGGTAGCTTAACGGAGTACGTAAGAGGGGCGCAGGAGACAGGGGTAGCTTAACGGAGTACGTAAGAGGGGCGCAGGAGACAGGGGTAGCTTAACGGAGTACGTAAGCGGGGCGCAGGAGACAGGGGTAGCTTAACGGAGTACGTAAGAGGGGCGCAGGAGACAGGAGTAGCTTAACGGAGTACGTAAGAGGGGCGCAGGAGACAGGGGTAGCTTAACGGAGTACGTAAGAGGGGCGCAGGAGACAGGAGTAGCTTAACGGAGTACGTAAGAGGGGCGCAGGAGACAGGGGTAGCTTAACGGAGTACGTAAGAGGGGCGCAGGAGACAGGGGTAGCTTAACGGAGTATGTAAGAGGGGCGCAGGAGACAGGGGTAGCTTAACGGAGTACATAAGAGGGGCGCAGGAGACAGGGGTAGCTTAACAGAGTATGTAAGAGGGGCGCAGGAGACAGGGGTAGCTTAACAGAGTATGTAAGAGGGGCGCAGGAGACAGGGGTAGCTTAACGGAGTACGTAAGAGGGGCGTAGGAGACAGGGGTAGCTTAACGGAATACGTAAGAGGGGTGCAGGAGACAGGGGTAGCTTAACGGAGTACGTAAGAGGGGCGCAGGAGACAGGGGTAGCTTAACGGAGTACGTAAGAGGGGCGCAGGAGACAGGGGTAGCTTAACGAAGTACGTAAGAGGGGCGCAGGAGACAGGGGTAGCTTAACGGAGTACCTAAGATTGGCGCAGGAGACATGGGTAGATTACCTGAGTACGTAAGAGGGGCGCAGGAGACAGGGGTAGCCCACTTTATTGGCAAAGGCAAAGGCATCTTCCTGAAACACACAGAATCCGAGGAAATGAGGGTTAAAGCATTGGTTCTAATTACAACTTATATTTATAGCATCAAATGCCTGTCTGCCTGACCCTAGGTCATTCTCTCTTTATTTCACTCAGTCTCTTTCTGTCACAATCTCTCTCTCCATTTCTCTCTCACTGCTCTTTGTTTTCTCCATCATAATACAACAGCTCCTGGTGGGATGAACAGAGACACAGATTGGTTCCTAGGGATACTGGGCTCTGTCGGCTCTAAGTCTAAAAACGACTCACCACTTAAAATACAAGTGAGCGCTAGAAAGAAGTAAGTAGATAATTAGGGAGAGAGAAGGTGTGAGAGAAAAAAACAAATATGGAATGTGTAGGAAGTGTCTCGGAGGAAGTCTAGTCCTCTGTTTTTCTTTCTCTCGCTCTGTCTCTTTCCTTCATTCTAATATCAGCATGTCTTCTCTAACTGTTGTTTCCTTCTACAGTACATCTAAGCCAAGACAGCCTATCCCCTTTCCACTCCTCTCCCTGTAGGTCCAGGAGAGACAGGAGCAGTACAACACTAAGGGAATGGAGAGTCAGACACATTTCAGCAAGTCAGTCGATCTATACGTCTCTGCACTTCTGACACTAAGGGGACAGTTTGTTTGTGTTGTGTGCATGTCTCACCAGTGAGCTGAGGGCCTTCCACGGGGCCTGGGCCACCCCCAGTTCATCCAGGATGGTGGAGAACACTGACCTCTCCTCGGCTCGGTCAATCTGCTGGGGGTTGGTTCCTAGGATCTTGACCCCGTTCAGGTGCAGAGGCATGGCCAGGTTATTGGGGATCTGACCCCCTACAGACACGATGCTGCCCGTACAGCCCTGGAAACTCACGGTAGAGAAGTAGGACTTCAGTCAGGTTACAACATTATTTATATCTATCTATAAATTAAATCTGCCATTTTTCTCATGTTTCTGGAATCACAGACTAAAATGTGTTTTATTTTTATAATAAAATAAGTGAAATAAGATGGTTGTGAATAGGCTACTGGGTGCTTGTTGAGATGTTTTGTATTTGCCTGATAAAAGGTTTCATACATTTCAATAAACCTTCATCGAAGAGAGCAAAGGACAGGAGGGATGGTGGTAATGTTATCTCCCTGAATCAACAACCAGTTAATCACCAGGCTGATCTCATATCCACTATAACTGGAGTACATTCCTCTGGAGGGAAAAGTCAACGGTACATCCCAAATGGCACCCTATTCCATATTTAGTGTAGTATTTAGTACACTACTTATGAACCGGGCCTATAGGGTTCTGGTCAAAAGTAGTGCCCTATATAGGGAATATGGTGTTATAACAGCCGCTCACTGAAACCAGGCTACAAGGCTTTGGTTTAACTAGCAGAGCCGAGAGCGTCATATTGATTCAAAAACAAATGTACTTTTTAATTACTCTGCCATTTTTAAAGTCACATGTCACCCCTCAACCATAACTTTCTCTTAACAAGTCTATATAACACAATGTCATTGTTAGAATCTGAACATCACAAACATCATTTGTGTTATAAGCGGTTTTAAGAGGTTATGTTTTCCCCCTGTCCCTCACCGCATGTCATTCACTGGCAGTCAGCCTGACGATGGCCCATCGAAACAACACCTAAACTACAGTCAGGTACAGAATTATTGGCACCCATGATAAAGATGGGCAAAAAAAGGCTGTATAAAATAAATTATACAAATACTGGGCTGTATTGCATGCAATTTGGGGGAGGGGGGGATTATATTATTTTATACTAATACAATTGCTCAGAGAAAGACATTTTGTTTAACAATTTTTTTTTAAGTGTCAAAATTATTTGCATCGCTGTTTTTAGTACTCAAGCACCATACCCTACCCAAGGATAACAACACGGAGCCTTTTCCTAAAACATTTTATGAGATTGGACAACAGATTGGGAGGGACCTCGATGTGTTCTCCAATGGGAGGGATCCATACAGAATCTTTCCAGGTCCTGGATATTCATAATCTGTACTTATGGATTGCCCTCTTCAATACAAACCACAGGTTTTCAATGGGGTTCAATTCCGGAAAATGTTGAGTTTGTGGTCAATAAACCATTTCTATGTGGATTTTGATATGTGCTTGGGGTTGTCGTCTTGCTGGAAGATCCACTTGTGGACAAGTGTCAGCCTCCAATCAGAGTAACCAAGTTCATGACTAAAATGTCAGATGAGATGAAAATAGCGCTCTATGGCCATGCATACCAGTGGTGGGTTTGGTGTTGTAAAACAGATGCATATGCAGAAAAGTACATCATACCTACTGTAAAATATGGTGGTGGATCTTTGATGTTATGAGGCTATTTTGCTTCCACTGGTCTCCAAATCAAATCTTATTTGTCACATGCGCCGAATACAACAGGTGTACCTTACAGTGAAATGCTTACTTACGAGCCCCTAACCAACAATGCAGTTTAAAAAAATTAAATAAGAATAATTCCGGACAAGAACAAGAAATAAAAGTAAACAAGTAATTAAAGAGCAGCAGCAAAAAAAAAACAATAGTGAGACTATATACAGGTACAGAGTCAATGTGCGGGGCACCGATTAGTTGAGGTAATATGTACATGTGGGTAGAGTTATTAAAGTGGCTATGCACAGATAATAACAGAGAGTAGCAGCAGCATAAAAGGCGGGGAGGGGGCAATGCAAATAGTCTGGGTAGTCATTTTATTAGGTGTTCAGGAGTCTTATGGCTTGGGGGTAAAAGCTGTTTAGAAGCCTCTTGGACCTAGACTTGGCGCTCTGGTACCGCTTGCCGCTCGGTAGTCTATGACTAGGGTGGCTGGAGTCTTTAGAAAATGTTTTAGGGTGGTTGGAGTCCATTTTTAGGGGCTTCCTCTGACACTGCCTGGTATAGAGGTCCTGGATGGCAGGGAGCCTGGCCCCAGTAATGTACTGGGCCGTTTACACTACCCCCTGTAGTGCCTTGCGGTCGGAGGCAGAGCCATTGCCATAGAAGGCAGTAATGCTCTCGATGGTCAGGATGCTCTCGATGGTGCAGCTGTAGAACCTTGAGAGGATCTGAGGACCCATGCCAAATCTTTTCAGTCTCCAAGGGGGAAAAGGTTTTGTCGTGCCCTCTTCACGACTGTCTTGGTGTACTTGGACCATGTTAGTTTGTTGGTGATGTGGACATCAAGGAACTTGAAGCTCTCAACCTGCTCCACTGCAGCCCCATCAATGAAAATGGGGGCGTGCTCGGCCCTCCTTTTCACTGCAGCCGACGTGAGTAAAACATTTAAACGTGTTAACCCTCGCAAGGCTGTAGGTCCAGACAGCATCCCCAGCCGCGTCCTCAGAGCATGCGCAGACCATCTGGCTGGTGTGTTTACGGACATATTCAATCAATCCTTATCCCAATCTGCTGTTCCCACATGCTTCAAGAGGGCCACCATTGTTCCTGTTCCCAAGAAAGCTAAGGTAACTGAGCTAAACGACTACCGCCCGTAGCACTCACTTCCGTCATCATGAAGTGCTTTGAGAGACAAGTCAAGGACCATATAACCTCCACCCTACCTGACACCCTAGACCCACTCCATTTTGCTTACCGCCCCAATAGGTCCACAGACGACGCAATCGCAACCACACTGCACACTGCCCTAACCCACCTGGACAAGAGGAATACCTATGTGAGAATGCTGTTCATCGACTACAGCTCAGCATTTAACACCATAGTACCCTCCAAACTCGTCTCGACCCCGCCCTGTGCAACTGGGTACTGGACTTCCTGACGGGCCGCCCCCTGGTGGTGAGGGTAGGTAATAACATGTCCACCCCGCTGATCCTCAACACTGGTGCCCCACAAGGGTGCGTTCCCTGTTCACACACGACTGCGTGGCCATGTATGCCTCCAACTCAATCGTCAAGTTTGCAGATGACACTACAGTGGTAGGCTTGATCACTAACAACGACCAGACGGCCTACAGGGAGGAGGTGAGGGCCCTCGGAGTGTGGTGTCAGGAAAATAACCTCGCACTCAACGTCAACAAAACAAAGGAGATGATCGTGGACTTTAGGAAACAGCAGAGGGAGCATTCCCCTATCCACATCGACGGGACAGTAGTGGAGAGGGTAGTAAGTCCCTCGAGTACACAAACTGAATTGGTCCACCCACACAGACAGCGTGGTGAAGAAGGCGCAACAGCGCCTCTTCAACCTCAGGAGGCTGAAGAAATTTGGCTTGTCACCAAAAGCACTCACAAACTTTTATAGATGCACAATGGGCTGTATCACCGCCTGGTACGGCAACTGCTCCGCCCACAACCGTAAGACTCTCCAGAGGGTAGTGAGGTCTGCACAACGCATCACCGGGGGCAAACTACCTGCCCTCCAGGACACCTACACCACCCGATGCCACAGGAAGGCCATAAAGATCATCAAGGACAATAACCACCCGAGCCACTGCCAGTTCACCCCATTATCATCCAGAAGGCGAGGTCAATACAGGTGCATCAAAGCAGGGACCGAGAGACTGAAAAACAGCTTCTATCTCAAGGCCATCAGACTGTTAAACAGCCACCACTAACATTGAGTGGCTGCTGCCAACATACTGACTCAACTCCAGCCACTTTAATAATGGAAAAATCTATGTTAAAAATGTATCACTAACCACTTTAAACAATGCCACTTAATATAATGTTTACATACCCTACATTACTCATCTCATATGTATATACTGTACTCGATACCATCTACTGCATCTTGCCTATGCCGTTCTGTACCATCACTCATTCATATATCTTTATGTACATATTCTTCATCCCTTTACACTTGTGTGTGTATAAGGTAGTAGTTGTGAAATTGTTAGGGTAGATTACCCGTTGGTTATTACTGCATTGTCGGAACTAGAAGCACAAGCATTTCGCTACACTCGCATTAACATCTGCTAACCATGTGACAAATAAAATTTGATTTGATATCGTCAAAAATAACATCCCGATATGCAACTATTGATTCCCCCCCCCATCACTAATGTGTGTGCGTGTATGTGTGCTTGTGCGCATCTGTGAGTCTCTGAACGTTCATGTGTGTGTGTTGACTTCTCACCTCTTGCTGTGTGATGTCCAGAATGCGTTCCAGAGTCAACTCTTCAAAGTACAGGCGGTCACATTCGTCAAAGTCCGTGCTGACAGTCTCAGGGTTGTGGTTTACCACCACTGTCCGCATGCCCATCTGACGCAGGGCTCGGATACTGGACACTGCACACCAGTCAAACTCCACACTGCTCCCTAGTGGACAGGAGGGATAACAAAAACGGAATTATTGTATTACTTTAACTCACAACTTTCAAATATTGATTTGATTTAATTTATTTTGGTTTGATACATGTAAGTTACGACAACAAACACACATGACAGAGGAGTTGGCGGATCGCAAACAGATCTGCTACCATAGAAAAGGTTCAAAAAAAGACCAAATAGAAATATGTCTGCTACCACCAGGCTAGAGTAAACCATTCATTAGTATGTTGAAAATACCATGATAATACATCTCACCAATGTGATAGGGACCACATCCCAGCACCATGACACCCTGGTCCTTGAACTCCAAGTCATGCTCCTGTTGAATGCACACAATGACACAGGTTAGAAAGATTGAAAAAGCATCTAACTAACTTTGACAAACACAATGCATGGGGAAAAAAAACATTAAGGACCACATACTCATATCTTCTCAAATAAAGGTATTGCTTATACTATTAAAAATTGCAGTGTGTTTACATCCCTCAGCCGTTTACCAAAAAAGTGGCGGGGTGTCCACTTTGTTGTTGTTTATACTGCAGATTATACTGCAGATTAAAACATTTTTCTAATTCAGGAGCTAACGTACGGACATTATGAATTCACATCGGTTAAGCAGGATAAGGACTCACCTGTCCATGGTAGGTACAGTACAGGTAGTTGGTCACAGCAGGGTACTCTGCAGCAAGGGTGTCAATCTGAACAGAAAATAAAAACTGATGTCTCCTACAATACAGAACCTACTCATTAGAATACTATGAACAAGGGCCTCCTGGGTGGCGCAGTGGTTAAGGGCGCTGTACTGCAGTGCCAACTGTGCCATCAGAGTCCCTGGGTTCGCGCCCAGGCTCTGTCGTAACCGGCCGCGACCGGGAGGTCCGTGGGGCGATGCACAATTGGCCTAGCGTCGCCCGGGTTAGGGGAGGGCTTGGTCGGTAGGGGTGTCCTTGTCTCATCGCGCACCAGCGACTCCTGTGGCGGGCTGGGCGCAGTGTGCGCTAACCAAGGTGCACCTTGCGCTAACCAAGGTGCACGGTGTTTCCTCCGACACATTGGTGCGGCTGGCTTCCGGGTTGGATGCGCGCTGTGTTAAGAAGCAGTGCGGCTTGGTTGGGTTGTGTATCGGAGGACGCATGACTTTCAACCTTCGTCTCTCCCGAGCCCGTACGGGAGTTGTAGCGATGAGGCAAGATTAGTAGCTACTACAACAATTGGATACCACGAAAATTGGGGAGAAAAAGGGGTAAAATTAAAAATATATATATATATATATGAACACGTGACAATGTGATGTTTCTGTGCACAATGCTTTTATTTAGTAGTCCTGGTCTGTCGCTTGTCACGTGTTCATGTCAGAGAGGTGCCACGTTGTTAGCCTGAAAGTTCATTTCAACTCCTGTGGGAAATACTCAACGCGTCCCAGAACGCGTCCCTATTCCCAATATAGTGGACTACTTTTAAGAAGTACACTATGTAGGGTAGTGAAAAGGGTGCCATTTGGGACGCACGACATGGACCAGGACCCAGGGGCGGCTGCTCACCTGTTTCACCCAGGGTTTAATGTTCTGACCCAGCCTCAACACTCTGGCCTCCCCCTCACTGGAGCCAAGGGCCTGGCCCACCTGGCGGTCTGAGAAGCCATCCTGTTTAGCCTTCAGCAGCAGGGTCTGGGGTAATGTTGCACTGAGGAGAGAAACCAAGATCTGAGCTTAAAGGTTAAATACATATACACACTGAATGTAGCACTTGGAAAACATGTGTGTTGGGCCCCTCCCTCTGCACCAGGTCAGTGATTGGAGCCGTTTAACCCTCTAGTCTAAGCCGGGGGAGGGTTCTACTTAGCTAACATATGAAATTGTTTTAAGATGGTCATACCATGGATCATTAAGCTTTTTGATTTAGAATTTTAGAATAAAAAACTAATAATAAACAATTATATTTTTGGCATTATGCCAATTAGCGCATTGAAATGCACTGAATAACAGATTCACTATGTGAAAAACAAAAAACAGATCTAAAGGAAGTTTGTATTGTTTTTGTTGCATTCGGGAAGATATTCAGACCCTTTGACTTATTCCACATTTTGTTACTTTACAACAGTTTTCTAAAATTGATCAAATTGTTCCCCCCCCATCAATCTACACACAAAACCCCATAATGACAAAGCAACAACAGGGTTTTTAATTTTTTTGGCAAATGTATAAAAAAATAATAAAACTGAAATATTTACATTTACGCTAGTATTCCGACCTTTTACTCAGCACTTTGTTGAAGCACCTTTGGCAGCGATTAAAGCCTTGAGTCTTCTTGGGTATGATGCTACAAGCTTGGGGAGTTTCTCCCATTCTTCTCTGCAGATCCTCTCAAGCTCTGTCAGGTTGGAATAGCTATTTTCAGGTCTATCCAGACATGTTAGATGGGGTCAAGTCCACTCAAGGACATTCAGAGACTTGTCCCGAAGCGACTCCTACATTGCCTTGGCTGTGTGCTTAGGGTCGTTGTTCTGTTGGAAGGTGAACCTTCACCCCAGTCTGAGGTACTGAGCGCTCTGGAGACGGTTTCTATCAAGGATCTATGTACTTTGCTCCATTTAAATTTCCCTCAATCCTGACTAGTCTACCAGTCCCTGCCACTGAAAAACATCCCCACAGCATGATGCTACCACCACCATGCTTCACCGTAGGGATGGTGCCAGGTTTCCTCCAGACGCGACTAGGGCTATTACGGTGACCGTATTACTGCCACACCGGCGGTCAAGAAGGCAGTCAAATTCCACGAGACCTTTTAGTCATGGTAACTAGGCTTCTCCAAGCTCTGATGCTGCTGCTGGTCATTAGTAGCCTACTAAACTTGCTAACTGCCTGGTACACAGCACTCTATTGTCCCTCTAATCACTCTGACATCCATGCAAATGTGATCGAAAACCTAATCAAACACTTCATGAGAGCCCATGAGCTCATGTTGCTCAACATTTCTATAGGCTATGCAATTGCAAATTGAGAAAACAAGAGTGATGGCCGCTATTAAAAGGAGGATCCATCAGATTTCTATTGGCTATTATATTTATTTCTCAACTTTCCTAATATTAAGCACATTATTTATCTTTACATCAGGAGTATAGCCAACCTGGCTGGCATGAAAATTAACCACAGGGAAAAGAGTCCTCCATTCGCTATTTAAGTGCATTGATCACATGTATTTTTTCCCGCTGCCCCTGTTTCCAGGGGTCTGAATACTTTCCAAATGCACTGTATGTCCAGAGAAAAAAAATCTAAAAAGGTAAAGAAAATAATAAGTGAATCACAAGATGTGCTTAAGAGTACACGATGAGAATAGCCCTGGTGGTATGGTGTGTGTTTCTTCTGTGTAGGATTGTGGGTGTGTGTATATAGGGACTATCTGCTGGTAGAGTACAGACAAGCACACACACACACACACACAGGCCATGGGTTATATGACTAAGGTAATTGACGTGCCTGCTCTGCTCTCCTCCCACACAGGGCCCAAAATCTCCTCTATCCCTCCATCGCTCCTCTCTAGCATCCCTCCGACCTGGGCAGAGCCATGGCAGGAGGGTCATACAAATATGGACGGACGATTGAGAGACAGACTGGAGAAGACGATTGGTGGAGAGAGAGAAAAGAAGAGGAGAGAGGTGCTAAGACACTTGAGGAGAGGAGGACAGAGACTGGAGGAGGAGAGGTGGACTGTCTGAGAGGAGGGAGTAGTATATTTCTACAGCAGGAGGGATAGAGTAGTGGGTGAGCTGCTAAGGGGCATCAAGAACACATCCCCATTGGACTGACAGTCTCAGTTTAACTGTGCCCTCATAGCATCACCTAGTGGTAGAAGTGTTAAATGCATCAAGTTTTTTTTCATAACAGTGAAATTTGTGAGTTTGTGTGTGTGCGCGCATGCATGCATGCGTGTATGTTTGCATGCATGAGTGTGCGCGTGCAACGATGCATATGTATGTTTGCGTGTGTGTGTGTGCATGCATGCGTGTGTTCCTACCTGTTGAACTGGCTCAGGTGCTGCTCCAACTCTGTGATGCGTCGTAGCTTGTGTAGGAACCACTTGTCTATGGCAGTGAGATGGTGGATGTGGTCTACAGTCACACCACTGTGAAGGGCCTAGAGAGAGTCAGTCAATACAATACGGTTTTACTCATATCACCTTACTTTCTGCTTTACTCTCAACACACACACACACACACACACACACACACACACAGAGAATCAAATCATTCTAAGCACTCATGATAATAACACAATTCAACCTGTTCTAACACCTGTGCTTTTAAATGTGCTACCAACTGCTGGTAAGAACAACCAGTCAATCAATTATGATGAGACAGTCAAGTCTCATGACTGACAAAGTAAGTTGCATGAATACCATGATGATAAAAACACAACCTATTGCAGAACATAAGAAAACATTCAGTTGAGTTGTGCGATGGAGTAATCAGGCATTGTTGAGTGGAGTCCTTCTCATACAGGGAATGATGCAGTGTAATTGTGAGCTGTGTCTGCTGCGGTGCCTTCGGAATATAAAGCAGGGTCCAATGAGGCGTGACGGGCCCAGCTCCAACACCCACACACACACACACGTTCCAGCACTGCTCTGTCTGTTACCTGGGCATGTGTGGGACGCAGTACAAGACAGAAGGACACACGCAGCACTAAGTGGTGCCTTTCAGCCATGTGTGATTCACATGGACAGGCTGTTTAATAGAAGACATAACCAGCTCACAATGAAATTAGGCACTGAGAGAAAAAAAATGCTGAAAACACACACACACACACACACACACACACACACACACACAAACTCTGCTGCCAGGCTAACCTTGAGTGTTATTGGCGTCTCATAGCGTGATACGATTGGGCCCATTACTTCTTAATACATCGTACAAGCATCAATCATTTCATCCTGCACTCAATGAAGGATTCCTCACTCTGTTCCTCTCCCACACATACACCAGGGTTCCAGACTGCCACCATTTGACTTGGCTGTAAAAGTTCCATTATTATTTTAATATTGTTTTTATTTATATTTTTATTCTTCAAGCTCTGTCATGTTGGTTGTTGATCACTGCTAGACAGCCATTTTCAAGTCGTACCATACATTTTCAAGCCAATTAAGTCAAAACTGTAACTAGGCCACTCAGGAACATTAAATGTCATCTTGATAAGCAACTCCAGTGTAGATTTGGCCTTGTGTTTTAGGTTATTGTCCTGCTGAAAGGTGAATCTGTCTCCCAGTGTCTGTTGGAAAGCAGACAACCAGGTTTTCCTCTAGGAAGTTCTTGCCTGTGCTGAACTCTATTCCCTTCATTCACAAGAAGCTCCCGCGCTGAGGTCTGTTCAACGCTGGTCCGACCAATCTGATTCCACACTCCAAGACTGCTTCCATCACGTGGACCGGGATATGTTTCGTATTGCGTCAGACAACAACATTGACGAATACGCTGATTCGGTGAGCGAGTTCATTAGAACGTGCGTTGAAGATGTTGTTCCCATAGCAACAATTAAAACATTCCCAAACCAGAAACCGTGGATTGATGGCAGCATTCGCATACTGCATTGTCGGAACTAGAAGCAGAAGCATTTCGCTACACTCGCATTAACATCTGCTAACCATGTGTATGTGACAAATAAAATTTGATTTGGATCCTAAAAAACTCTGTGGTCCTCGCCGATGTAAGCATACCCATAATATGATACAGACACCACCCTGCTTGAAAATACGAAGAGTGCTATTCTATTCAGTGATGTGTTGGATTTGCCCCAAAAATAACACTTTGTATTCAGGCCAGAAAGTGTATTTCTTTTTTACTTGAGTGCCTTATTGCAAACAGGATGCCTTATTCTGTACAAGCTTCCTTCTTTCACTCTGTCATTTAGGTTAGTATTGTAGAATAACTACGTTGTTGATCCATTGATCCATCCTGAGTTCTCCTATCACAACCAAGAAAACTGATTTAAAGTCAACACTGGCCTCATGCTGAATTCCCTGGGCGGTTTCCTTCCTCTCCGGCAACTGAGTTAGGAAGTACGCCTGTATCTTTGTAGTGACAAGGTGTGTTGATATACAATCCAAAGTGTAATTAATAACTTCACCATGCACAAAGGGATCATCAATGTCTGATTATTTTTTTAACCCATCTACCAATAGGTGCCTTTATTTGTGAGGCATTGGAAAACCTTCCCTGGTCTTTGTGGTTGAATCTGTGTTTGAAATTCACTGCCCGACTGAGGGACCTTACAAAGATTAGGTAGTCATAAAAATCATGTTAAACACTATTATTACACAGAGTGAGTCCATGCAAGTAATTATGTGACTTGTTAAGCAAATATTTACTCCTGAACTTATTTAGGCTTGCCATAACAGAGGGAGTGAATACTTATTGACATTTCACCTTTTCAAAAATGTCTAAAAACATAATTCCACTTTGACATTAGGGTGTATTGTGTTTAGGCCAGTGACACAAAATCTCAATTGAATCATCTTTTAATTCAGGCTGCAACACAACAAAATGTGGAAAAGGTCAAGGGGTGTGACTACATTCTGAAGGCACTGTATGTGGTGTCTCTACCTTGGCCAGGGAGAAAACCCGTGTGCTGGAGGGTACAGCCAGCTCCTGGTGTAGGTCCTGCTGAGCAGGCCAAGGCTTGTTGAGGGGCAGGCGGGGCATGAACCCGTCCACAGAGGGGTGGCACATTCTCAGAGCCTTCTGCATGCTCTCCTCAAACGTACGCCCAACCGCCATCACCTGAGAGGACAGGGGGGAGAGAGAGACGTTAAAACTAGAAGATAAAGTGACAGACAGGTTTCATTTAGAGTCATCTCTATCACTCACCTACATCTATTAATGGAAGGTAAACTGAACAGAAGTAAGTCAAGATTAAGTAGGCTATCCCTGAATCCCAAATCAACCCCTAGCTCCTACCCCCTAAGCACTACATGTAGATATGAGAGGATAAAATAAGTGTGAAAGCAGCATGGTAATATCCCCCTTGAAGCGGAGCGTGTGTGTGTCCCGTACCTCTCCAACACTCTTCATGGAGCTGCCTATTTCTCGGGACATGCCCTGGAATCGGTCAAGGTCCCAGCGAGGGATCTTAGTGACAATGTAATCCAGGCTTGGTTCGAAACAGGCTGTGGTTTTCTCTGACACCGTGTTCTTGATCTCCGGCAGAGGGATGCCCAAAGCCAGCTTGGCTGCAACAAACGCCAGGGGGTACCTTGAGGGAGCATGGGGAGTGGGTTAGGAGAGAGTTGAGATACTGTTGTACTGCGATACTGCACTTAAGACAGACCCTATGGGTCCTGGTCAAAAGTAGAGCACTGTGAAATGAATATTTGATGGATTACCTTTTGTTTCGGGGGGGGGGGGGTCAGCATTAATATTGTAGCTAGATTGTGGCTTCCATCAATGTAATTGTCTGCATCATTTCCAATCCCCCATATATATTTTTGTAACTATATATATTATTTTAAACATATATTTGACTTTATTTTCCACTAACCCTACCCTAATTGGGGTAAACGATTGATATATTTTCCTTCTTTATTATAAATGTCTATTTTTGACACATTAATTCTGAATGGTTACAGGGTTGAAACAGAAACAACATTTTAGGCATTAAAACTTCATAACATCAACTATTCTCACAGCTTGCTAAAGCATTTTCAACTGTCGTAGCAGTGGTCTAAACAGTGCGCTTCGGTTCCAGGCAAACTCGTGTTTGCTGGGCAACCATTTTTATTTTATTTTGTGAGCGCCGAGGAAGGAATACAGTGCATTTGGAAAGTATTCAGACCCCTTGACTTTTTCCACATTGATGAGGAACAATAAGGCTGTAACGTAACAATC
This sequence comes from Oncorhynchus mykiss, assembly GCF_057628025.1. Taxonomy (NCBI): domain Eukaryota; kingdom Metazoa; phylum Chordata; class Actinopteri; order Salmoniformes; family Salmonidae; genus Oncorhynchus; species Oncorhynchus mykiss. The sequence goes on from NC_143024.1 coordinate 72,053,273, forward strand.
TAAACACAATACCCCATAATGACAAAGTGAAAACAGGTTAAGAAATGTTAGCAAATTTGATAAAAAACTAAAAACAGAAATACCTTATTTACGTAAGTATTCAGACCCTTTGCTATGAGATTCGAAATTGAGCTCAGGTGCATTCTGTTTGCATTGATCATCCTTGAGATGTTTCTACAACTTGATTGGAGTCCACCTGTAGTAAATTCAATACATTGGGCATGATTTGGAAAGGCACACACCTGTCTATATAAGGTCCCAAAGTTGACAGTACATGTCAGAGCAAAAACCAAGCCATGAGGTCGAAGGAATTGTCCGTAGAGTTCAGAGAAAAGATTGTGTCGAGGCACAGATTTGGGGAAGGGTACCTATAAATATCTGCAGCATTGAGGGTCCCCAAGAACACAGTGGCATCCAACATTCTTAAATGGAAGACGTTTGGAACCAGCAAGACTTTTGCTATGAGCTGGCTGCCCGGCCAAACTGAGCAATCGGGGGAAGGGCCTTGGTCAGGGAGGTGACCAAGAACGCGATGGTCACTGACGGAACTCTAGAGTTCCTCTGTGGAGATGGGAGAACCTTCCAGAAGGACAACCATCTCTGCAGAACTCCACCAATCAGGCCTTTATGGCAGAGTGGCCAGATGGAAGCCACTCCTCAGTAAAAGGCACATGGCAGGCTGCCAAAAAGGCACCTGAAGGTCTTTCAGACCATGAGAAACAAGATTCTCTGGTCTGATGAAACCAAGATTGAACTCTTTGGCCTGAATGCCAAGCATCACATCTGGAGGAAACCTGGCACCACCCCTACAGTGAAGCATGGAGGTGGCAGCATCATGCTGTGGGGATGTTTTTCAGCGGAAGAGACTGGTTGACTTGTCAGGATCAAGGGAAAGATGAGCGGAGCAAAGTACAGAGAGACTGTTGATTAAAACCTGCTCCAGAGCGCTCAGACTGGGGCGAAGAGTCCTTTTCCAACAGGCAACGACCCTAAACACACAGCCAAGAAAACGCAGGAATGGCTTTGGGACAAATGTCCTTGAGTGGCCCAGCCAGAGCCCGGACTTCATCTCTGGAGATGAAGAACCAGATCGAACATCTCTGGAGAAACCTGAAAATAGCTGCAGCAATGTTCCCCATTGTTGATGGAATTTAAAGCTTTAAAGGAATGATTAGAATACTCCACTCAGAAACCATTTACTTGTAGAAATTGACTAGAATCATAAAGTTTTAATTAATGATGTGTGTAGTTTTAGTCAGTCAAACAATATGTATATTATAGTGTCTTGAGCACAGACTGTCTGAGTAAGATTCGGGGCCGACCTTGGCTGGGGCCACAGAGATTGGGGAGAGGACAGGGGGGATTCTCACAGTGTTTTCACGGTCCCTAATCTTTGTCGGCTGGGTAGCAGGACATTGTGTGAATGTGTGTGCGTATGTTTCTGTGAATGTGTGTGTGAATGCGCGTGCGTATGTTTGTGTGAATGCGCGTGCGAATGTTTGTGTGAATGCGCGTGCGTATGTTTGTGTGAATGCGCGTGCGTATGTTTGTGTGAATGCGCGTGCGTATGTTTGTGTGAATGCGCGTGCGTATGTTTGTGTGAATGCGCGTGCGTATGTTTGTGTGAATGCGCGTGCGTATGTTTGTGTGAATGCGTGTGCGTATGTTTGTGTGAATGCGCGTGCGTATGTTTGTGTGAATGCGTGTGCGTATGTTTGTGTGAATGCGTGTGCGTATGTTTGTGTGAATGCGTGTGCGCATGTTTGTGTGAATGCGTGTGCATATGTTTGTGTGAAGGTGTGCGTGAGAAGCCAGTATAAAATGAATTGTTTTGTACAATAGGGTAGCTCGCTCTCGTAAATACATTTTCTGACTATCATAGCTGGGCCTCCGTCTGATTCATTTCAACCAGTTTCCTACAAATTCTGGGTTTCAGGCTGAGTACTTAATTGAATTGGGTTTATGAACATTGAGAACATAATTCTCGTGACACCAATCCAACCCGACAGAGCTTGAGAGGATCTACAGAAGAATGGGAGAAACTACCATACATTTGTGCCTAGCTTGTAATGTCATACCGAAGAAGACTCAAGGCTGCACTCACTGCAAAAGGGGCTTCAAAAAAGTACTAAGTAAAGGGTCTGAATACTTATGTAAATCTGATTCCAGTTTTTTTATACATATTATATATACACTGCTCAAAAAAATAAAGGGAACATTAAAATAACACATCCTAGATCTGAATGAATGAAATATTCTTATTAAATACTTTTTTCTTTACATAGTTGAATGTGCTGACAACAAAATCACACAAAAATGATCAATGGAAATCAAATTTATCAACCCATGGAGGTCTGGATTTGGAGTCACACTCATAATTAAAGTGGAAAACCACACTACAGGCTGATCCAACTTTAATATAATGTCCTTAAAACAAGTCAAAATGAGGCTCAGTAGTGTGTGTGGCCTCCGCGTGCCTGTATGACCTCCGTACAACGCCTGGGCATGCTCCTGATAAGGTGGCGGATGGTCTCCTGAGGGATCTCCTCCCAGACTTGGACTAAAGCATCCGCCAACTCCTGGACAGTCTGTGGTGCAACGTGGCGTTGGTGGATGGAGCGAGACATGATGTCCCAGATGTGCTCAATTGGATTCAGGTCTGGGAAACGGGCGGGCCAGTCCATAGCATCAATGCCTTCCTCTTGCAGGAACTGCTGACACACTCCAGCCACATGAGGTCTAGCATTGTCTTGCATTAGGAGGAACCCAGGGCCAACCGCACCAGCAAATGGTCTCACAAGGGGTCTGAGGATCTCATCTCGGTACCTAATGGCAGTCAGGCTACCTCTGGCGAGCACATGGAGGGCTGTGCGGCCCCCCAAAGAAATGCCACCCAACACCATTACTGACCCACCGCCAAACCGGTCATGCTGGAAGATGTTGCAGGCTCCACGGCGTCTCCAGACTCTGTCACATGTGCTCAGTGTGAACCTGCTTTCATCTGTGAAGAGCACAATTTGCCAATCTTGGTGTTCTCTGGCAAATGCCAAACGTCCTGCACGGTGTTGGGCTGTAAGCACAACCCCCACCTGTGGACGTCGGGCCCTCATACCACCCTCATGGAGTCTGTTTCTGACCATGTTTCTGACCATTTGAGCAGACACATGCACATTTGTGGCCTGCTGGAGGTCATTTTGCAGGGCTCTGGCAGTGCTCCTCCTGCTCCTCCTTGCACAAAGGCGGAGGTAGCGGTCCTGCTGCTGGGTTGTTGACCTCCTACGGCCTCCTCCACGTCTCCTGATGTACTGGCCTGTCTCCTGGTAGCGCCTCCATGCTCTGGACACTACGCTGACAGACAAACCTTCGTGCCACAGCTCACATTGATGTGCCATCCTGGATGAGCTGCACTTGTGTGGGTTGTAGACTCCGTCTCATAATACCACTAGAGTGAAAGCACCACCAGCATTCAAAAGTGACCAAAACATCAGCCAGGAAGCATAGGAACTGAGAAGTGGTCTGTGATCCCCACACACATTTTCAAACATTTATAAAAAAAAAAGTTTTGGGCTTTGTCATTATGGGGTATTGTGTAGATTGATGAGGGGCAAAACAATTAATGAATCAATTTTAGAATAAGACTGTAACAAAACAAAATGTAGAAAAAGTAAATGGGTCTGAATAATTTCCGAATGCACTGTATATCGATGTTCTCAGGACCTTTTCAAGTGTCCGAAATCAAAGTGTATTTTTAGTGATCAGGCAGAACAAGCGTCTTACCCGGTGGCCTTGGATGCGAGGGCAGAGCTGCGTGAGAGGCGAGCGTTGACCTCTATGATGCAGTACTCTAGAGAGCCAGGGTGAAGGGCGTACTGGATGTTACACTCCCCCACGATGCCCAGGTGACGCACTACCTTGATGGCCGTCTCACGCAGCATGTGGTACTCCTCATTGGACAGAGTCTGGCTGGGGGCCACCACAATAGAGTCACCTGGGGGAGGGAGAGTGGACAAACAGACCAATGAGAGGATAGATTCTATGTATAGTCACTTTACAAATTACCTCGACTAACCTCTACCCCCGCTTGCCCCATGTATATAGCCTTGATATGGTTACGTAATTTTCTTTAAGGGCTTGCAAGTAAACATTTCATGGTAAGATCTACACCTGTTGTATTCAGCACATGTGACAAATACAATTTAATTTAATTTGATTGGATTTAGAGTGGAAAGAATGTGTATGTGTCTGTCAAAATAAAATCAAATTGTATTTGTCACATGCTTTGTAAACAACAGGTGTAGGCTAACAGTGAAATGCTGACTTACGGACCTCTCCCAACAATGCAGAGAGAAAAATGTACAAATAATAACACAAGGAACAAACACACAATGAGTAAAGATAACTTGGCTATATTGATGTAGATATGTACATATAGTTAAGGGTAAAGTGACTAGGCAACAGGATCGATACAGTAGCAGCAGCATATGTGATGAGTCAAAAGAGTTTGTGCACAAAGGGTCAATGAAGATAGTCTGGGTAGCTATTTGGTTAACTATTTAGCAGTCTTATGGGTCTGGGGTAGAAACTGTCCTGGTGGTTCCAGACTTGGTGCATCGGTACCGCTTGCCGTGCGGTAGCAGAGAGAACAGTGTATGACTTGGGTGGCTGGAGTCTGACAATTTTTAGGTTCTTCCTCTGACACCACCTGGTATAGAGGTCCTGGGTGTCAGGGAGCTCTGCCCCAGTGATTCCAAGCAGTTGCAATACCAAGCGGTGATGCAGCCAGTCAAGATGCTCTCAATGTCGCAGCTGTAGAACTTTTTGAGGATCTGAGGGCCCATGCCCAAACTTTTCAGCCTCCTGAGGGGGAAGAGGTGTTGTTGTGCCTTCACGACTGTGATGATGTGTGTGGATCATGTTAAATCCTTAGTGATGTGGACACCGAGGAACTTGAAGCTCTCGACCCGCTCCACTTCAGCCCTGTCGATGTGGATGGGGGAGTGCTCTGCCCCGTTTCCTGTAGTCCACGATCAATTCCTTTGTCTTGCTGACATGGAGGGAGAGGTTTTTGTCCTGGAACCACACTGCCAGATCACTGACCTCCTCCTCGTCTGTCTCGTCGTCTGTGTGTGGGTGTGCGTGCGTGCGCGCATGTGCTTGTAATACCTGTGTGAATGCCGAGGGGGTCAAAGTTCTCCATGTTGCAGACAGTGACACAGTTATTAGCGATGTCCCTGACTACTTCATACTCCACCTCTTTCCAACCCATCAGAGACTTCTCCACAAGGATCTGACAGCTCATCGCCAGGGCCTAGTCATACAAACACACATGTTTTCTACTTCATAACTTTTTGAAACAATTTGCTACATTGTGACTGCCTGAACACAACCCAGCATTCATGATTAGGCTAACACTGAATTGATCTTTGACCTACTGAGTAGATTGAGTAGACGGTTTGCCATTTATATGCCCGGCCTAGCCTGCTTGTCAAAAAGATGCATGCCTAAGAGGACTGAATGGGTCTTGTGTCCTCAACAAGTCTTTTGACCTACCTTCCGAGCGGTCTCCTCCAGCTTGTCCTTGTTGGCACAGAATCCTGAGCCCAGTCCGCCCAGGGAATAGGCAGAACGTAGCATGACCGGGTAGCCTATCTGATCCGCTGCCTTCAGGGCACCTGCCACCTATAGGACAAACAACGTCCTTACATCACACTACACTATTCAACTCCGCTCTGCAACTTACCAGACCTGGGTTCAAATACTATTTGAAATAATTTAAAATACTTTAGCTGTGCTTGACTGAGCTTGACAGGCTTACCGGACCAATAGACAAGTCCTGGAACTCCAAATGCTACACATTTGGCACTCTGGGAAGGCTAATTCAAAATATTTCAAATAGTATTTGAGCCCAGGTCTGCACCTTACAGCTATAAATGCCTACACCTGGGTTTAATCTCAAATGTCTTTCCTCATGTCCTTTCCGCCGTCCTCTCCTCACCTCCCTTTCACAAAAAGGGAAGCAAGGAGATGAGAGTGGATGCAAGGAAAGAGGGAAGAATTTTGAGATCTACCCCTGAACATTGTTGTTGATGTGGCTTGTGTTTGTCCAGAAGCCTCACCGTCTCCACAGCGAAGCTGGGAGCAATCTTCTCATTGATCTCGTTGAGCTTGTCAGCAAACAGCTGTCTGTCTTCAGTAGCCATTATGGACTCTACAGGGGTCCCCAACACCTTCACCCCATACTTCTGCAGTACTCCACTCTGGAACAGCTCCACTCCTACACATACACACAGACACACAGGGAAACATGCACACACGTGAGCAAACATATGGGAGAATGCATGTGACTTCAGAGTGTAGGTGTAATAGTCAGATAGAAGGCACCTACAGTGGGGCAAAAAAGTATTTAGTCAGCCACCAATTGTGCAAGTTCTCCCACTTAAAAAGATGAGGCCTGTAATTTTCAGCATAGGTACACTTCAACTATGACAGACAAAATCCTGAAAATCACATTGTAGGATTTTTAATGAATTTACTTGCAAATTATGATGAGAAGCGCTCATCATTTCACATAGGCTACATGTTGTATTAAAACAGCACATAAAACACTAAATAAGTCAGGAGAATGAAAGAAAATGAATTGTTTTGGCTACATTATTAGCCTATTAGTTCAAGGCTATAGCCAACAAAGAATTACATTGTGAAGCATTTGCGAGTGCAACACACTAGGCTGGCAGGAACATTAAACGCTCAGCATTTAAACAACATTTTATTGTATTAAATAATTAGTTTATAAATTGCGCATATAGGCTGTGACTTACTTAGAATTAAATAAAAATGAAACAAAGGCTTAATTAGGCTTAATGAAATTGAATTCACTTGTAGAAACATGAGTTTGGCCAGTCTGTAGCTTCAGGCTCATGCGATGGTGCCTGGAGAGCAGGTCAGCAGTGGAGAATATCCTCTCAGTGCTTACAGAGTTGCTTAGATTTATTTTTTATATAGGTAGACCTAAAGTTTACCTAACCCTATCAAAACAGAAAGCTCCTTGAAAGAGGTAATATGTCAGGCCTACTGGGCAGAAATCAATGATAGACTATCGTATAGATAATAGAACAAAAATGAACGAAACTTAAGAGATCCGATTGCTTGTTTATAAATAATTTTGCTACAATGACACACTTAGCTAGCTACCCACCTTGCTCCTTTCTGTTAGCATGTGCACGTAATACACCATCATGCTTTTACAATAAGTGTCTTTTCAGATTCCCAATGATTCTTTAGTTGTGGACACTACATCACCACTCGCTCTTTCTCTTGGTCCTCATCTTATTAACTCATCTTCATTTTGCACCTGTGTGTTTTATCAGTTTCTTTATGAAAATATTTAGTGAAATCCATGGCTGTAGCTAGAGCAAGGGGCTATAGCAGCACACAAGTAGCCTACAAATGCAAGCAGTGCCGGTCATGCCCTGAGCTCCTGAAGTGAAATGAGTGCTACTGGAGTGGAACTGGAGTGAAATTGGAGTGGGCGAGAAGGCCAACACTCCAGCTTTTGGGATACTCGCGCTGCTCTACAGTCCAGGTCCACTCACACACACCCCTAACTCACCACAGTTTAGAGCGGTCTGTCCTCCCATAGACAGAAGGATTCCGTCAGGTCGTTCGGTCTTAATGACCTCTGTGACGAACTGAGGCGTGACAGGCAGGAAGTAGACAGAGTCAGCCTGTTTAGTCCCCACCTCGTTGGTCTGCACCGATGCTATGTTCGGATTCATCAGCACCGTCCTCACGTTCTCCTCCTGGAACACACACGCAAGGAGGGAAGACACACACACACACACAGAAATGTTGATGTACGTTTTGACTGAAGACATTTGTGGAGATCGTCATACACACATTGCCTGGTTTAAGTTTGTATTCTCTGCTATCATGACAATGACTATAGGAGTTGGCTGTACTGCACAAACAAACCAGGCTAAAAAACAAGTAAAATACAGTGTATTCGGAAAGTATTCAGACCCCTTGACTTGTTCCATATTTTGTTAAGTTACAGCCTTATTCTAAAATTGATTCAATAAATGTTTTTCCTCATCAAGCTACACAATACCACATAATGACAAAGCGTAAACAGGTTTTTAGACATTTTCGTAAATCTATCAAAAAACAAATACCTTATTTACATAAGTATTCAGACCCTTTGCTATGAGACTCTAAATAAGTTTAGAACCACCACGACTCTCCCTAGAGCTGGCCGCCCAGCCAGACTGAGCAATCGGGTGAGAAGGGCCTTGGTAAGGGAGGTGACCAAGAACCCGATGGTCACTCTGACAAAACTCCAGAGTTCCTCTGTGAAGATGGGAGAACCTTCCAGAAGGGCAACCATCTCTGCAGCACTCCACCAATCAGGCCTTTATTGTAGAGTGGCCAGACGGAAGCCACTCCTCAGTAAAAGGCACATGACAGCCCACTTGGAGTTTGCCAAAAGGCACCTAAAGGACTCTCAGACCATGAGAAACAAGATTCTCTGGTCTGATGAAACCAAGATTGAACTCTGGCCTGAATGCCAAGCGTCACATCTGGAGGAAACCTGGCACCATCCCTATGGTAAAGCATGGTGGAGCCAGCATCATGCTGTGGGGAGGTTGTTCAGTTGCAGGGACTGGGAGACTGAAAACCTGCTCCAGAGCACTCAATACCTTAGACTGGGGCGAAGGTTCACCTTCCAACAGGACATCGACCCTACGCACACAGCCAAGACAACGCAGGAGTGGCTTCGGGACAAGTCTCTGAATGTCCTTGAGCGGCCCAGCCAGAACCCAATCGAACATCTCTGGAGAGACCTGAAAATAGCTGTGCAGCAACGCTCCCCAACCAACCTGACAGAGCTTGAGAGGATCTGCAGGGAAGAATGGGAGAAACTCCCCAAATACAGGTGTGCTAAGCTTGTAGCTTCATACCTAAGAAGACTCAAGGATATAATCACTGCCAAAGGTGCTTCAACAAAGTACTGACTAAAGGGTCTGAATACTTATGTATGTGATATTTCCTTTTTAAAATTTTGCAAAACTTGCAAAAATGTCTAAAAACCTGTTTTTAGCTTTTTCATTATGGTGTGTAGATCGATGAGGAAAAACAAATATGTAATCAATTTTAGAATAAGGCTATAACGTAACAACATTTGGGAAAAGTCAAGGGGTCTGAATACTTTCCGAATGCACGTGAGCCTCTGCTTCTTTGTTTGTTGTAAAGTAACAAAAAAATAAAATTCTATAACTTTTGGACAAGCTTGATCAGATCTGGTTCAGCCTCTCCTGATTGGCTCTCCTAGAGCTGGTTCAGCCTCTCCTGACTGGCTCTCCTAGAGCTGGTTCAGCCTCTCCTGCTGACTGGCTCTCCTAGATCTGGTTCAGCCTCTCCTGCTGACTGGCTCTCCTAGATCTGGTTCAGCCTCTCCTGCTGACTGGCTCTCCTAGATCTGGTTCAGCCTCTCCTGACTGGCTCTCCTAGATCTGGTTCAGCCTCTCCTGACTGGCTCTCCTAGGCCCTCTCACCTTCATGGCTTTGACGGCCTGTGATCCAGAGTAGTCAAACTCCCCAGCCTGACCAATGGACAGACCTCCAGACCCCAGCACCAGCACCTTGGAAACCTGCATTAGGAAAAATACAAAAACACATTAATAATACAGTATTAGCAGCGCTTGACTTGGAGCTCAGACACCTCAAATGTTCTACTGCTTGAGTTTCTGCACCTATTATAAAATATTAGCTCAAAAGTATTGTGGAGCTCCTGCACCTAAATATACACAGTACCCACACCCAAAATGATTAACGGCACCTATTTTAGTCCAAGTCAAGCACTGAGTATTAGTACATACATGTTAGTATGTTTATATACTGTACATCACCCTTAATTGGGGAGGATGCTTTTATGGTAATAGTGGAACGGAATCAGTGAAATGCTATCAAATACATGGTTTCCATTTGCTCCGTTCCAGCCATTGTTATGAGCCGTCCCTCACCTATGACCCTGGCATTTCAAGCGCCATGCTCTTATCAACTGAGCCACAAAGTAGAATTACTCATGAAAAATGATACAGATTTTTGGGCTTCTATCTTGATGAAGTAGAGTAATTTTTGACTGTGTTGTACCTTTCATTAGTTAGTATCTTACCTGAGTCCTAGGTGGGATAGCAGGCTTCTTGGGCATGACTGACACAATGTTGGCCTCCTTCCCATTCTTTATCAGGGATATGAACACATCAAATAGGAACTGCAAAAAAGACAGTGAAAATTAACTATGAATCACAGAAAATATAGTTTTTTCTACTGTGGACTGTCCATCCTCCACAGGAAAAAGTATTTCCTGTGTACTTAACAGGCCAAGGCACAACAGGGGCTTATAATGGATGCAGAGGTGTTTTGCAGTGATCAATAGTTTAATTGTATCCGTTTGTAGAGCAGCTTTACCTCAGTGTCTGTAGGTCCTCCTTTAGCTTCTGGGTGGAACTGAGCCGTGAAGACTGGCTTGGTGTCGTGCATGATACCCTGGGACAAAACAAGAAGATAAAGTTTTGAACGACTAAGTTTGTTGTAAAAAGAACATAGCTATAAACTTAGGTAGAAGTTCACTTCATCTTTCTTTAACCAGTGTAGTCCAGCCATTCGGTAACAGTGTTTCCAAGAGAGTACGGAGCTAAGACAAATAAATACAACGGAACCTAATCATTCAAAACAATCATGCTGTATCTATCACAAAACCCAAGAGAGTGTGTTTCGTGTCGTCAGTGGCCTATGCTCCCTGAAGAGTGATGGGCCCCCTAAGTAAGTAATTAAGAACACAAAGCAGACTTCGTTGGTTCCGTCGTTGGCGTTAACAAACAGCGGGCTCCATCCAGGTGGTAGAGAGGTGCTGTCAATGCCATAACCATGGTTCTGGGCTGTGATGAAGGCCTGACCCGTCATCACGTTGAGTACAGGCTGGTTCTGACCTCTGGAGAACAATAAACATAATTACAAATGACATGTAGTTATATCTTAGTAGCCACAGACTTAGAGGGCCAGTTTCCCAGACCAAGATGAAATCTACTCCAACACTAAAAATAATGCTAAATAGAATATTTCCATTGAAAGTGCTTTTTTGTCCAGAATTAGTCTTAATCTAGGTCCAGGAAACCAGCCTATAGAGTTCTAATATATCTTCAATTCCCCTAAGGTAGAGGGTTAACTTCAACAGAGCAAGACCCTAATGAAAGAATCAGCTGGCAAGTCCTGCAGTGGTCATGGAATTGATCAGAGGGGGGCCGCAGGCCACCAGTTGCACATCCCTGGGTTATAGGGACAATGGAGCCCTCAGTATCAGGCCATTAGCGACATGATGGTCGTTGGGTACGACCAACACATGTCCATTGAGTCAGAGGAGAACACTGACTCAAAGGTCACATGGAACTTGAATGCGGTCATAACTAATGACTGTCGGTAATACGGTCACTGCAACAGCCCTACCTGTAATGCATGTGTAGTTTACCTGTTACCCATGGGCAGTTTGTAGGACTGGGCCCCTGCAGCCAGTGCTGTGATCTGGTTGCCCATACAGATACCAAAGACAGGCTGTGGCCGGTCACTCTCCAGAACCTAGGGATGAACAACACAGCCAGGGAGGTGGTAAGATGAAGGGAAATAGACCAGAGGGAGAGCAATAATGAGAATAATGTAGTCATATGAAACCACTTTCCAACTAGTTTACAACAATTAGTTTAAAATAAATCAAAAAGGTGGCAAGCACATACTAATAAAGTATGACTCAGATGTATTTTGAGCAATCACAACACAAATGTTGCTCTGTAGTCCAATGGGCAGCTGGTACCTTGAGGATGTTTTGGATGAAATTCCATCTGGTAATGCTAACATCTTTTATCATGGTAACACTTCACACCTAAATGGTTTTAGTCCTTTGTAAACTGTTCTCTTCATCTAATTCTCTTCCCTCTGTAGTGCAATGGGCAGCTGGTTATGTTACCTTGCGGACGTTCTGTATGAGGTCTCCTGCCAGAGAGGGATCCCCAGGGCCGTTGGAGATGAACAGGCCATCGTACTCCAGACTCATCAGGTCCTGGTTCCAGGGCACCAGATGGACCTCAGCACCACGCTACAGCATACAGACAGAGAGAGACATTTATTATCATCAATTCTATTCATGCTGCTATTAGTGACTAGCCCAGGGTCAGTATTTATGGTTCTCTAAAATAACATCTTTCATTCTTTATTTCACACTCAAACCCACAGGGTCATACTATGTAGTCTAGGGCTGACCCCAATTAGTCGACATTGAGACTTGTTGAGGACTTGTCTGTTTCTCAAACTTGACACTCTAATGTACTTGTCCTCTTGCTCAATTGTGCACCAGGGCCTCCCACTCCTCTTTCTATTCTTGTTTGAGACAGTTTGCGCTGTTCTGTGAAGGGAGTAGTACACAGCATTGTATGAGATCTTCAGTTTCTTGGCAATTTCTAATTTCTCTAGAATAGCCTTCCTTTCTCAGAACAAGAACAGACTGACGAGTTTCAGAAGAAAGTTATTTGTTTCTGGCCATTTTGAGCCTGTAATTGAACCCACAAGTGCTGATGCTCCAGATACTCAATTAGTCTAAAGAAGGCAAGTTTTATTGCTTCTTTAATGAGCACAGCACTTTTCAGCTGTGCTAACATAATTGCAAAAGGGTTTTCTAATGCTCAATTGGCCTTTTAAAATGATAAACTTGGATTAGCTATCAAAGCATGCCATTGGAACACAGGAGTGATGGTTGCTGATAATGGGCCTCTACGCCTATGTAGATATTCCGTTAAAAAATCTGCCATTTCCAGCTACAAAAGTAATTTACAACATTAACAATGTCTACTCTGTATTTCTGATCAATTTGATGATATTTTAATGGACAAAAATGTGCTTTTCTTTCAAAAACAAGGACATTTCTAAGTGACCCCAAACTTCTGAACGGTAGTGTATATATTTATTTGCGCCCATCTCAGTGAACTAATCCATTGCGGAGGCCTAGACTTTATTTATCCGAAAATGTGGTCAGAGGCTTCATATGGAGGGTGAGACGCAATTAAAGAGCCTCCAGAGGCATGCAGAGGCCGTATCGAGCTCCGTACCGCATCGCCACTTTTTTTTTTATGCGGAGGGCTCTGTATAGCTCCAGATTGACATGATTGGTTGACAGTAGGTGGGGGCGGTGCATCCTGTATAAACACAAACTCACGTACTTGACAAAAGCGCTGCACTGCTCTGCAAAGCGCAAGAAGTATGAATGCCCTGACTATCACAGTAAATGCTGCATGGCCAATGCAGACTTCGGATTGACATGCGCCCAGATGCAGAATGCAGTTCTCTCTCCAGAATGCGCTTTCTCCAGGTAATTTGTGCACATTCATTGTTTCATAGCTTCATTGTGTGAATTGTTGGTGTATATCAATTCCAGTAGTACATTTACCATTAGGAATTAATCTACAACATGTTACTTTGGCTATGGTAATTTACAGTGCCTTGCGAAAGTATTCGGCCCCCTTGAACTTTGTGACCTTTTGCCACATTTCAGGCTTCAAACATAAAGATATAAAACTGTATTTTTTTGTGAAGAATCAACAACAAGTGGGACACAATCATGAAGTGGAACGACATTTATTGGATATTTCAAACTTTTTTAACAAATCAAAAACTGAAAAATTGGGCGTGCAAAATGATTCAGCCCCCTTAAGTTAATACTTTGTAGCGCCACCTTTTGCTGAGATTACAGCTGTAAGTCGATTGGGGTATGTCTCTATTAGTTTTGCACATCGAGAGACTGACATTTTTTCCCATTCCTCCTTGCAAAACAGCTCGAGCTCAGTGAGGTTGGATGCAGAGCATTTGTGAACAGCAGTTTTCAGTTCTTTCCACAGATTCTCGATTGGATTCAGGTCTGGACTTTGACTTGGCCATTCTAACACCTGGATATGTTTATTTTTGAACCATTCCATTGTAGATTTTGCTTTATGTTTTGGATCATTGTCTTGTTGGAAGACAAATCTCCGTCCCAGTCTCAGGTCTTTTGCAGACTCCATCAGGTTTTCTTCCAGAATGGTCCTGTATTTGGCTCCATCCATCTTCCCATCAATTTTAACCATCTTCCCTGTCCCTGCTGAAGAAAAGCAGGCCCAAACCATGATGCTGCCACCACCATGTTTGACAGTGGGGATGGTGTGTTCAGGGTGATGAGCTGTGTTGCTTTTACGCCAAACATAACGTTTTGCATTGTTGCCAAAAAGTTCAATTTTGGTTTCATCTGACCAGAGCACCTTCTTCCACATGTTTGGTGTGTCTCCCAGGTGGCTTGTGGCAAACTTTAAACAACACTTTTTATGGATATCTTTAAGAAATGGCTTTCTTCTTGCCACTCTTCCAGATTTGTGCAATATACGACTGATTGTTGTCCTATGGACAGAGTCTCCCACCTCAGCTGTAGATCTCTGCAGTTCATCCAGAGTGATCATGGGCCTCTTGGCTGCATCTCTGATCAGTCTTCTCCTTGTATGAGCTGAAAGTTTAGAGGGACGGCCAGGTCTTGGTAGATTTGCAGTGGTCTGATACTCCTTCCATTTCAATATTATCGCTTGCACAGTGCTCCTTGGGATGTTTAAAGCTTGGGAAATCTTTTTGTATCCAAATCCGGCTTTAAACTTCTTCACAACAGTATCTCGGACCTGCTTGGTGTGTTCCTTGTTCTTCATGATGCTCTCTGCTCTTTTAATGGACCTCTGAGAATATCACAGTGCAGGTGCATTTATACGGAGACTTGATTACACACAGGTGGATTGTATTTATCATCATTAGTCATTTAGGTCAACATTGGATCATTCAAAGATCCTCACTTAACTTCTGGAGAGAGTTTGATGCACTGAAAGTAAAGGGGCTGAATAATTTTGCACGCCCAATTTGTCAGTTTTTGATTTGTTAAAAAAGTTTGAAATATCCAATAAATGTCGTTCCACTTCATGATTGTGTCCCACTTGTTGTTGATTCTTCACAAAAAAATACAGTTTTATATCTTTATGTTTGAAGCCTGAAATGTGGCAAAAGGTCGCAAAGTTCAAGGGGGCCGAATACTTTCGCAAGGCACTGTATTTTAATGCATTCAACATTATTTTTCTGTTCTCATTGTGGGAGTGGACACATTGTTTGCAGGTTGCACAACCTATGCTACACTTGTGAGAAACAAGTTTTGGTGTAAGGTCTGCTTCTAGCTCACACTCTCAAACACCCAGATCCCTGAACGCAGCTCACAATCCAGATCCCAAACACCTGAATTCAAATCACCTGTTCACACACCTGTATGTCACTATCACACACTATTTAGTTCAGTTCTTTGCACCCCATCACTGTGAGGTATTGTTTGTTTTGTGACACACTTCTATTCAGAGCTCTGTTTTTCCCGTATTTGAAACCTCCCGTGTATGATAGGGAGGCAGGCAAAAACTAACGACGCCGTTTGC
The DNA here is from genome assembly GCF_057628025.1 of Oncorhynchus mykiss. Classification (NCBI taxonomy): domain Eukaryota; kingdom Metazoa; phylum Chordata; class Actinopteri; order Salmoniformes; family Salmonidae; genus Oncorhynchus; species Oncorhynchus mykiss. Next base: position 72,068,800 of record NC_143024.1, read on the forward strand.
CTATTCCCGGCCTGTACTTTAGCCAGATTTCCTGTTATCTAGCTATTGCCTGATCTCCCGGACTACGTTACTAGCCTTTTCCCTGCCTGTACTGTTGCCTTTTTGGACTTGCCTCCTCCTGTGGTCCTTTGCAATAAACACCTGCTGCGCCCTGTGCTTGAAACCAGCTCTATGTCTCCCCTCGTGTTCATTACATTTGGTTTATTTCATTCCATTTACAAGTTTTGTCAATTTAGTCATTGTCTTTTGTTTGGAGCGCTCCTGTCAATATTGAGTCAGGACGCACTCGCATAGAAGTAGGCCTATAGGCTACCTGGCCTGTGCGCAAATTTAGGTGCACAAATTTGCGCATCCAATGAGAATTACAATAGTTCCTCAATGTATTTGAAAAATCTTTCCAGCTCTTTCGCTAATGTTCAGTCTCTGGATAATAAAGTAGACGAGCTCAGGGCGATGGATCTCCTTTCAGAGACATCAGGGATTGTAAACATACTCTTTTTCACAAAAACATGGCTCTCTCAGGATATACTGTCCCCGTCCAAACAGCGAGCTGGGTTCTCAGTACATTGCACAGACAGGAATAAAGAACCCTCCGGGAAGAAGAAAGGCAGGGGTGTATGTTTCATGATTAACTACTCATGGTGTGATTGTGATAACATACAGAAACTCAAGTCCTTTTGTTCACCCGACCTAGAATACCACACAATCAAATGCCAACCGTATTACCTCCCAGAATAATTATCTTTGGTTAGTCACAGCCATGTATTCTCCCTGTCAAGCCGATACGACAACGGCCCTCAAAGAACTACACTGGATTTCATACAAACTGGAAACCACATATCCTGGGGCCGCATTTATTGTAGCTGGGGATTTTAACAAAGAAAATTTGAGCAAACGCTACCGAAGTTCTACCAACACAATGACTGTAGTACTCACTCTGGAAAAACATTGGACAGCTGCTACTCAACTTTTGGAAATGCCTAAAAGGCCTTCTCCTGCTCTCCCTTCTGCAAACCTGATCCCGACTCCATTTTGCTCCTCCCTTCCTATAGGCAGAAACTCAAACAGGAAATACCCGTGCTAAGATCTATTCAACACTGGTCTGACCAATCGGAATCCATGCTTCAAGACTGTTTGATCACGCGGACTGGGATATGTTCTGGGTAAGCCTCTGAGAATAACATTGACGAATACATGGATAGGGTGACGGAGTACACCAGGAAGTGTATAGTGTCATGACGTTGCCCTGTTGGGTGAGGTTTATGACTGCCCCATAAATACCTTTCCCCCTTTTCTCTCCACTCTACAGAATGGACTCTTGGAAAGCCCTTTATTAACATAGAGTGAGTATGGTAACATCAAAAGGTTGGGGAATGGAACAATATTTCCCTTTCTCAACCAGTTGAAAGTGTCCGTTGGTACTTAAAGAAAATTAAGTCAGATCAGTTCGTGTCTGGGACATTATATCTGATGATAGGATGACATAAATTGTATCTTGGGAAGTCTACACATTATAGTTATCAGATTCACATGGAATTGTTGGGCAATTTAAATGTTTAAATATGAAACTATTTGTGAAAAGATCAAATGTAATTTTATCTTCCTAAATAAGATAATTGTTTCATAGTAAAACATAGGCCCACTCAGTGGCCCCGCCCAAGTGAACAGACATTGGTTGAGAACTACAAAACACGCCCTTCTCTTCTCCAGTACAAAAGCCCGTTGACAGAAGTCAAACTCAGTTCCCGATGACGTAAGGACTGGTGTCCATACATTTAAAAGGGCTAATTACAACTACAACCTAACGAAATTAACATTTAGTTCCCAACGGCTTGAGGATTGGTGTCCATACGTTTAAAAGGGCAAATTTCAACGTGGAGGCAACGATCGCCACGTTGGAATGGTGAATTTCAACTAGACCAGCCAGAATACAGCATGAGCTGGAGAAAATCGTTTGGAGAAAATATCCTTTCTATTTCATTCAGCTTTGTTCAATTGTATTCTTCTATTCATGGTATGAACTTTGAACGATTATTCACTAAAGAAGTGATACATCCTAGACAGCGAGTTAGCAGCTGCAGCTGTAAACGTATGTGGCCTAGGAAAGGACAATCTCCGAAGAACGACAGAGTACTTTAACGTATCCACTCTACAACACTACCACCAGAAAGATTATTCAAAAGGACAATGGCGATCTTCCATCTTCGACCCATCTATCGAAGCGCAGCTCAGAGTAAAGATATATATATCTTGCATTTTCCTCTTCCGAATGGGCGGTTATTAGAATGCATAAGATTCTGTAGCATAGCTTCTCAAGGTCCGATAGAGATTCAATCCTTTTGTCCCAAGTTTACCCGCACTTTCATTCAAACTCAACCCCTTCCTTTGTGTAACCAGCCGTCATATCGGGTTAGCCCACTAGGGGCTTTTCATGACACGATTAGTAATCGACGTGTGATCTATCCTGTGTATATATGTAATTCTGTGTGATTAGTTAGGTATTTAGTAAATAAATAATTAAGCCAATTTGTGTATTGCTGATTCAACTTATTAGCTAAGGTTCGTGCAGATAACCAAGTACTTACGACAATGAGACCGATCGAGGTGACGATTAATAATTGACTGCTATTGATATATAAGATCTTCAGATCTTTAAGAGAGTGGATTCGGGAGATAACCGCTCTATATAAATGAATGCTTCCGTGGTGCCCAAGGTTATTAACTTCTTGATCCTACTTGAGACGCAGACGTCTCAAGTAGGCACCTGGAAATGCAAATGCGCTACGCTAAATACTAAATGTACTCGTTAAAACTCAAACGTTCATTAAAATACACATGCAGGGTATTGAATTAAAGCTACACTCGTTGTGAATCTAGCCAACAAGTCAGATTTTTAAAATGCTTTTCGGCGAAAGCATGAGAAGCTATTATCTGATAGCATGCAACACCCCAAAATGCCTGAAGGCGACGTAAACAAAAGAATTAGCGTAGCCGGCGCTACACAAAAACGCAGAAATAAAATATAAAACATTCATTACCTTTGATGATATTCTTTGTTGGCACGCCTATATGTCCCATAAACATCACAAATTGGTATTTTTCCCGATTAAATCCATCCATGAATGCCCAAAATATCAATTTGTATAGCCTGTCTGCATCAGGAAAAAAGCTCTCTTCCAACACGCAACGTCATGTTTAAAAATTATATAAGTTGCCTATATTCTTTGACAAAACACTTCAACCTACTTTTATAACCCAACTTTAGGTATTTGTAAACGTTAATAAGCGATCAAATTGATCACTGGGCGATCTGTATTCAATAGCAGCTACTCAAGAAAACAGTGTCCATTTTTCAATCTTCCAAAATCGATTGAGGTAGGCTGGATGGAATGACGGATCTATTGGTAATGTCTCAAAGGATTTTTGTCAATGAAAATGACGTTTTTGGCGACATCGTGTGGAAGCTGTAGGAATTGGTTTCCTTTAAACAATACATGAAAGGGGCGCATGGATACTTTTTTCAGCTTTCAGTGACCAGTTTCTCTTGCGCTTTTCGATGAAACACACGCTCTGTTATAGTCACAGCCGTGATTTAACCAGTTTTAGAAACTTCAGAGTGTTTTCTATCCACACATACTAATCATATGCATATACTATATTCCTGGCATGAGTAGCAGGACGCTGAAATGTTGTGCGATTTTTAACAGAATGTTCGAAAAAGGAGGGGGTAGGATGAAGAGGTTAATGGTTGAATTGTTGCATGGTTTAATTAAATCACAATCAATTAAATGCTAGGTAACTGATTTGCTAAAATAGCATGTCATATAATTGAATCAGTCAAAGACACGACAATAGGATATATGTTGTACCCACGGTTTCTATTAAAACCTACCCAAACCAGAAACTGTGGATAGATGGCAGCATTCCTGCAAAACTGAAAGCGCGAACCCCTGCATATAACTATGGCAAGGTGGCTGGAAATATGGCCGAATACAAACAGTGTAGTAATCAAACAGGCAAACGTCAGTACAGAGAAATAGTGGAGTCGCAATTTCAAGGCTCAGACAGGAGCAGGGTCTACAGACAATCACGGACCACAAAGGGAAAACCAGCCATGTCACGGACACCAACGTACTGCTTTCGGACAAGCTAAACACCTTCTTCGCCCACTTTGAGGATAGCACAGTGCCACCGACGCGGCCCACTACCAAGGACTGTGAGATCTCCTTCTCCATGGCCGACTTGAGTGAGACATTTAAGTGTCTTAACCCTCGCAAGGCTGCCGGCCCAGACGGCATCCCTAGCCGCGTCCTCAGAGCATGTGTAGACCAGTAAATATTAAGTCTCATCCTATCCCAGTCTGCTGTGCCTACTTGCTTGAAGATGTCCATCATTGTTCCTGTACCCAAGAAAGCAAAGGTAACTGAATTAAATGACTATACTTCTGTCATCATGAAGTGCTTTGAGAGGCTAGTTAAGGATCATATTACTTCTACCTTACCTGACACCCTAGACACACTTCAATTTGCTTACTGCCCCAATAGATACACAAACGATGCAATCGTCATCGCACTGCACACTGCCCTATCCCATCTGGACAAGAGGAATACCTACATAAGAATGCTGTTCATTAACTATAGCTCAGCATTCAATACCATAATACCCTCCAAGCTCATTACTAAGCTTGGGGGCCCTGGGTCTGAACCCCGCCCTGTGCAACTGGGTCATTCAACCTCAGTAGGCTGAAGAAATTTGGCTTGGCCCCTAAAACCGTCACAAACTTTTACAGATGCACAATTGAGAGCATCACCACCTGGTCCGGCAACTGCACCACCCACAACCGCAGGGCTCTCCAGAGGGTGGTTCCCAGCGCAGTACCGGGGGCAAAATACCTGCCCTCAAGGAAACCAACAGCACCCGATGTCACAGGAAGTTCAAAAAGATCAAGGACATCAACCACCCGAGCCACACCTCATGTAGTAGCCTAGCCAATAGGCCGATATGTTTTGATAAGGTTTGTATCACAACTAAAAGTGTCCTAATAACTTCTTAAAATTAAGCACATTAATCCACTTTACAAGTGGTTTAGCTCCTAACTGGCATACATAAACAGGGTGTGAGTTTCAAGTTTAGGAAGATCATTTTCTAAATAAAAAAGGCACCTTTAAAGTAAAAGCATTACATGCGTATTCGCATTTGCAGTTACTTTTCATAATGGAGTTTTCCTGCTAATGGAACATTTGCTCTTATTTGCTCATGCCATGTAAGCATTGCTGCGCTTATAATGTGAAGAAATAGCCTAAGCTAAATGTTCTGATCTGTTGTGTCAGCCACATTGCATAAAAAGTGTTTTGATGCTAGTGGTTGTATTAATTTGGGATCTATTGCATCCCACTACTATCCCAGACTATGTTTGGAATATTTATTTATCACACAGAATAGGTTGACTTTTGTACTATGGTGGGAAAATAGATTGACATAGGCTTGTGCTTTCGCACAGTGCTTTCGCTGTTCGTTAGGCCTACTCATCTTGTTGGCTGACGAAAAGCAAATGTGGACAGTTCTCACAATATGCACCTCGAAATTAGATAAGGACGTGCGCAGTTGAGTCCCCAATGTGTCTGTCTTCACTTGTAGCCTGTGAGAAAGACCCCATCACGTGATGGAGAGCCATGTGAGTGGGAGGTGCTTAGGAGCAAGCAGCACTCCGGGCCAAGGGCACAACGGCCACTGGCTGCAAAATAAAACATTTTAGGGTGCAATTTGAGGCAATATCAAGTGCTTCTCAAATGGTGAATAAGAGACTAATGAAGTGTGTACAGCCTGCGCAAAAAAGAAAGCAGAGCTCATGCCTTTCAAGCAACTTTTTCCAAATCATCGCATCATGCAGCCTTGCAATGTATTAAAAATGTTAACATATTGCCCAACATTTGTAGAACAACTAAAGATACATAAATAACTCTAATCATATAGGAGTACCTGTTTTCTTTGTTAACCGCTCAACACAGTGCTCACTCCCTCAAATCATTTAGAGAAAATATCCTTTCTATTTTATTCAGCTTTGTTCAATTGTATTCTTCATACTATGAAATAATATAAAATAATGCCATGGAATTCTAAGCAAATGTTGTCTGCTAAATGAACTAGTGTAGCCCACAGCCATTTGGCATAGCGGGGCGGCAGGGTAGCCTAGTGGTTAGAGCGTTGGACTAGTAACCGGAAGGTTGCGAGTTCAAACCCCCGAGCTGACAAGGTACTGTCGTTCTGCCCCTGAACAGGCAGTTAACCCACTGTTCCCAGGCCGTCATTGAAAATAAGAATTTGTTCTTAACTGACTTGCCTGGTTAAATAAAGGAAAAATAAAAAATAAAAAAAATAAAATAAAATAGCCACATCAGGACAACTCATAGTATGCTATTCTGTTCTTCTGAAATAAACTACATTTTCCTCATATCATGCTTCTTTAGACCTGTCTAAAGTAAAGTAAAATAAATAATGGATTTATTGTGAAGGTGTGGGCTATATTACATGGATTTGTTAGACATAGATGTTCCAAAGGTCTGCATCAGTGGCTTGTGGACTGTGTGTGGAAGCCAGGGGATGCTAAATATGTTTATGTTAATTAACAGTTAACAACCGTAAGACCAACCGTTATTAGCCCTACTCTGAGGGCCCAGAATAGTTGATACAACGTTTGAAGTTTGTTGCAGACAGACCATGTGTAGCCAAATGTTATTTATAGGATATTTATTTTTATCAGGATATTTTCTACCTGCAGACTGCAATGTTTTTATTATGTAGGCTACATAGTTACCAATGGCAATACAAGTTACTTTTTAGGTTTGTATCATTTTCATTTAGATTTTGATCTGATTTTGATTAACCACATGACAATGATTGAGATATAGAGAAGTTATTATAAATTATATGAAACTGTTTCATGAAAATGTGTATATGAAAACCATAACTGGCAGGCAATCTATTGGTCGAAAGAACAGACCACTTTCAGTCAACCAAGATTTTTTTTAGTTGGGACAGCCCTACTGTAGTCTAAGTTGTATCATCTACGGACAGAAGAGATGAGGTCAGTGATCAATGGTGAACTTTCTCCTCTAGTCTCCCTTTCTCACCTTAACAAGCAGCCTGATGATGTTGTGCTTGATGCCACAGTCAACAGCCACCACTTTGATGGGGTTACCTTTCCCAAACACTCTGGTCTCCTGGAAACATACAAGAACAATGAAAGGATATCATCATCATCAACAGGGGGGAATATGTTTTGCAGCAGAATCATATCCATAATAACAGCATACACTTGATCGTAAAGCAGTCAGAACGTACCTTTGTTGAGACTTCTGCTAAAATGTTCTGCTGGTTGGGGTCTGATATCTCTATTGGATGGCCCTCAAACTCTATCTTCCCCAACACTGTACCCTGGTCACAAAATAAAGAGAGACACATTTTCTGTCAAAAACAGCTTTTTCTTCAATAGTCACATTTCTTTAAACACAATAAGAGTAAAGCAGTAACAAGACTAGCTTCCTGTCCAGGGAGTGTACTTGTACATCAAGCTGCCTCAAGCTACATAGGAGATAGGCTCCTGCCCTATAGGCCATTCTGGCTTTGACAAGGCTTACAGTAAAAACACTTACCTTGTCTCTGATGATCTTGGTCAGCATCCTAGTATCCACTCCAAACAATGCAGGGACCTTTCAAACAATATGAGAAAATACTAATTGCCATTTGACAACATTAAAATTGCAGTAAGACTTGTGCTGTTAGAAAATGAGTCGAAGTGCCATGTTTTCAAAAGGTTCTTTAAACCACTGTAAATCAGAACTGGTGCATTAGCCAAAAGTAAAACATCAAATTCATTAGTAGTGGGTCTGCACTCAAAAAAGTGATTTTATTTCTCAATTAACAAAAAGAAAATCTCCCTTTTGAGGGCGGACCCACCACTAATGAGAACTGTAACGCTTATGTTATGTTGACTATGTTAGAAGGCGATGAAGCCAATGAAATCCCCCAAACTCTCCCCTAACCCAGACAACGCTGGGCCAATTGTGGTGCTCCCGGCTGTAGTGGCGCTTCATCACTGCAATGCAATGCAGTGCCTTAGACCACTGCGCCACTCAGGAGGCCCCAGAATAATACATTCATTAATTAATTTTTGTTTCATTTTGTACCCCTTTATCTCCCCAATTTTGTGATATCCAATTGATAGTTACAATCTTGTCCCATTGCTGCAACTCCCGTACGGACTCGAGAGAGGCGAAAATTGAAAGCCATGCGACCTCTGAAACACAAACTCGCCAAGCCGCACTGCTTCTTGACACACTGCTCGCTTAACCCGGAATCCAGCCGTGCCAATGTGTTGGAGGAAACACTGTACAGCTGGGGACTGTAATGCTGTCTCTACTACCTTCTCCTCCTGTAGCCACTGTCCCAGGGACTTGACAGAGTTCCAGTGACTGTACTCATGACTGTAATCCTGCACCAAGAGTCCAGATACCTACAGAGATCACAACACAAACCCAACATGAGTCACAACACAAACCAAACACTTGAGTTATCAACCTAATAAAGCTATTATTTCTCTGTAGAGAGACCTTGTAATATGCACTTTAAATACCCTAAAATATTTACTTGACTAACAGCGAAGCAAAGGAGCAGTCAACTTTAAAATATAGCATAACATAACACTGCTCTTTTACCACATCTTTCCCAAACATTACTATTTGGGAAACTATACTATTCTGGCCCTCCTATTTCATTTCAACTCTCCATTTCGCAGCTTTTCTCTCATTGAATTAAACTCTGACATTGTCCTTTTTGCCTCAGTGGATCAACGTTAACTTTTTCTGCCCAAATTCCCAAAAGCATTTGGCGTGCATTTTCGCCAAGCCTCGCTGCTTCTTAACACACGGCTTGCTTAACCCGGAAGCGAGCCAAACCAATGTATCGGCTTGCAGGCGGTCGGCCCGACAAGGAGTCACTAGAGCGAGATGAGCCAATGAAATCCCCCAAACTCTCCCCTAACCCAGACAACGCTGGGCCAATTATGGTGCTCCCGGCTGTAGTGGCGCTTCATCACTGCAATGCAATGCAGTGCCTTAGACCACTGCGCCACTCAGGAGGCCCCAGAATAATACATTCATTAATTAATTTTTGTTTCATTTTGTACCCCTTTATCTCCCTAATTTTGTGATATCCAATTGATAGTTACAATCTTGTTCCATCGCTGCAACTCCCGTACGGACTAGAGAGAGGCGAAAATTGAAAGTCATGCGTCCTCTGAAACACAAACTCGCCAAGCCGCACTGCTTCTTGACACACTGCTCGCTTAACCCGGAATCCAGCCGTGCCAATGTGTTGGAGGAAACACTGTACAGCTGGGGACCGAAGTCAGCATGCATGTGCCCGGCCCGCCACAAGGAGTCGCTAGAGCGCGATGGGACAAGGACATCCCAGCCGGCCAAACCGTCCCCAAACCCGGATAACGTTTGGCCAATGGTGCGCTGCCTCATGGGTCACGGCCGGCTGTGACACAGACCGCTGCGCCACTCGGGAGGCCCACAATTATACATTTATGATATTTTTTTTATCTTTATTGAACCTGCCTGCCACCCACCTGCCCTTCATACACACAATATTTCATGACCCTAAACCCATCCACCCGCGGATATACCCACTGGGACTGTGGGTTATGAGTCAACCCACACATCACTAACACAGACATGCTCACACACACACAAACGATTACATAACAGACCCACCTGTATACGGTCTGACTCAATGTTCCTCCTATGGGGTAGGTCAGGGTCAGGATTTGACCTCTGTAGCTGGGGTCAGTCAAAGCCTCTGGGTACCTTCAGAAATGTGGAGTTATTATAGATATACATAGGTAACCTATTTGTGCTGGTTGTTGTCATGTTTGGTATGAGAGTGAAAATAGGAGTTGGAAAAACTGCTTACCTGTCCCCTGGTTAGGACAAAATTGTCTCCCCACAATGTAAACATACTGTGATCCATGCACTTTAGCAATGATGATGACTGACTGTTAATGGTGATTTAGACAAGACTGATCTCTTACCCCACCAGGCCAGTGTTGAAGACCAGCTCCCCAGCAGCAGATCGTTCATCCCCAAAGGAGAAGCCCTTCATCCGGGTACCATCCTCCAGGACCAGGTGGGCTATCTGGGCCTGGGAGAGGAGGTGAAGGAGGAGGAGCAGGAGAGAGACAAGGATGAAGAAAAATAAGAAACCGTTGGTATATTACTCTTCACGTTAGCCTACACAGTACAAAACACATCCAAGAGTTGGACTGGTAACTGGGCTACTGAGTAAATACAAGAACGTGGTGGAAAAACAACTATGATACATTCACAGACCTATTTTATGGCAGTGGCACCTTTTTATATTACAATGACCCTTTGTTAATAATTCAATAGAACCAGGTCAGGCTATAGTAAAAAAAAGTAGCCAGCCTTGCAGAAGCCTTGGTTTGTGCTAGCTGGAACAGCTCATAGGAACAGGAGCCTATGTACAAGTACACCCTTGGACAGGACAGTAGTTTATCGCAGGGCCTTACCTCCCGTCTATCTCTTTAATGCTGAGTCTCAAGCAGAGACGCATCAGATCAAACTCCCAACCTTAGGGTGGGCATTTTAATCACAAGGCCACTGAGCCAGGCTACACAGTGCATTCAGAAAGTATTCAGACCCCTTGACTCTTTCCAAATTGTGTTATGTTACTGGTACCTAACAGTACTAGAGATGCACCGATATTACATTTTTGGCCGATACCGATATCCGATATTTTCCTTGGCATAAAAACAAAACATATCTGATATAAACAATTTTGTGGCCTTTAAGCATTCTAATAGTTAAACACACACACACGGACGCAGCAGTCTAAGGCACCACATCTCAGTGCAAGAGGCGTCACTACAGTCCCTGGTTCGAATCCAGGCTGTATCACATCCAGCCATGATTGGGAGTCCCATAGAGCGGCGCACAATTGGCCAAGCGTCCTCCGGGTTTGGCCAGAGTAGGCCGTCATTGTAAATAAGAATTTATTCTTAATTGACTTGCCTAGTTAAATAAAAAAGGTAACACACACGCCACACTGACCAAAAAGTTATTTTGTTTGCATTTACTTATGTCCCCATTACCAGTAAAACATAATCAAAACCTATTTCTTTCACTTACTTGCTGTGCTGTTTCGTTGTTCATTTGTTCAGTCATTTCATTCTCAACCAGGATTTCATCATACATGTCAAGCAGTGAAGTTTCAGCTCTGTCTGTCCTTGGTGTGCACTGTCACTGTGTCCATTTCCATCTTGTCCAGCTGTGTCTAACATTTCACGTAAACCCGGTTTCTTATCTGCATCGAAGTAGTGGTCCTTGTACCTAGCATCGAGCATGGTGGCGACACAGTAAAGAGAGACTGCCTGTGAAAGAAGTAGCGGCCCTTGTACCTAGCATCGAGCATGGTGGCGACACAGTAAAGAGAGACTGCCTGTGAAAGAAGTAGTGGTCCTTGTACCTAGCATCGAGCATGGTGGCGACACAGTAAAGAGAGACTGCCTGTGAAAGAAGTAGTGGTCCTTGTACCTAGCATCGAGCATGGTGGCGACACAGTAAAGAGAGACTGCCTGTGAAAGAAGTAGTGGTCCTTGTACCTAGCATCGAGCATGGTGGCGACACAGTAAAGAGAGACTGCCTGTGAAAGAAGTAGTGGTCCTTGTACCTAGCATCGAGCATGGTGGCGACACAGTAAAGAGAGACTGCCTGTGAAAGAAGTAGTGGTCCTTGTACCTAGCATCGAGCATGGTGGCGACACAGTAAAGAGAGACTGCCTGTGAAAGAAGTAGCGGCCCTTGTACCTAGCATCGAGCATGGTGGCGACACAGTAAAGAGGCTCAAATGACACCGAATCGCTTGTTCACAGCCTCGAGTACTTTTGTACGTTTTAACCCCACGGTCAGTGTCGGCAGTTTTGTTGAGCATGCATTTTAATTACATGACAGAGGGTATCACGTCTTCTGCAGATGTACTTGATTAGGTTATTTCTCGAGTCAGTTGTTCGAATGGGGCTAGGGATGTGTTCATGTTTCCAAGTTTCAAACATGTTCTCAAATGTCATTGAAATTGCAGCAGTGGTGTGAGAACCAGTACATTCTTGAGCATGCAATACGGCTTTTCTCAGTACGAAATCCTCGACCCACATGGGGCTGACATCGCTGGTCCAAATGTCAGTCGTGAAGCTAATAGCAGTGACGCCCATAGCAAGTAGCTCATGGATGTGTTTCAACATTACTGTGTAACTCCGGTAGGGCAACATCTGAAAAATAGTGACTACTTGGTAGTGTGTACCGGTGCTCGACCATATGGCAAAAGCCAACATCATCCACGACAGAGAACGGTTGATTGTAAAGGGCAATGAATTCCATTATCTTGGCATTAATGGATTTCACCTATGAGTTGTCTCACTGAAATTCTTACTCTTTCAAATGACTGCTCAACTTGAACTTGTTTGTTGGAAGTGTGCACTTACTATTTTTATGTAGGTATGCACATCAGCTATGTCATCGGTTTTGCACACCGGCGTTAAACTAGACATCGGCCGATGCCGATGTTGGCATTTTTAGCAATTATCGGCCGCGTGACCGCGGCATTCAAAACAAGGCTGCAATGAAAACTAATGGGACTGTAGCGACTGTGTTGGCATCAAAATCTGGGGTGTAAACCACGTTTCCATTCATGCGTTGATCGACATGGTAACGGACCAATAGTATTCGAGGAAATATGAAAAAAACTGACCCCTCTGACGCTCATTGTGTGCCGAACAGCGTCTTTCCACCAGGGGTGGTGCTTCTCTCCCAGATTAAAAACATGCTTAACCATAAAACCGTGCACAAACCTTCATTATTCATGACTTATATTAGTATTAATATTATTATGGCTAATATTCCATTATCGCCTTGTTCAGGGGTGGCAGATAGCCTAGTGGTTGGAGCGATGGACTAGTAACCAAAAGGTTGCAAGATCAAATCCCCGAGCTGACAAGGTAAAAATCTGTCGTTCTGCCCCTGAACAAGGCAGTTAAATATTAATATTAATAATTTGTCATGAGTTGTGTGCTAATAGCAATGTGGTCATCAATTACACAAACACTGAATCAATAAATAATGAATTGCATAAGACTGATGTGCAGAATCTTAAAAAGAATACCACTGCGCCATCCTCTGATCTGCATTTAAACAAGCAAACCTGTCACCTGCTGACAAAGATATTTTATTTTTTGCTCTCACGTTTGCTGTGTTAACTTTTTGAAATATCTTTGCTGTGCCAACCTATTCACGACAGCTGTGTGTTCAATAATTGTGAAATCTCACGCATGTCCCAAAATCTTAAAGGGTGCTATCTATTAAACTTGTTTGCAAATGTTATGCTCAAACCCAAATTGAGACGCCACATTCCTGCGTGCCTCTCTTTCTGCTCTTGATTGTGCACAGGTGAAGAAAATGAACTGAACTTCCAAAAGGCATGTTTACCCAACTCCAATAGTTGTGGAACTATATGGAATGTTTTTGGACAATTGGCTACCCTGTAAACAGGTACTGACAGGAGGCATGAGCCACCTCCCTCAGGCTGCTCCCTGCCCTCATCTCCCTGTAAGGAACCTGTAGCTGTTCAAGGGTGTAGCAGTGCGGTTTCTTGGGCTCGTTGGGCCTTTCCCTTCCCAGACATCTCCTGTCATAATACAATTACATTTGTTTTTTTTGTTGTTTTGTTCATGCAATACAATGTATTAAGATGGTGCCAAGGAAATGGACTCACAAATATGGATATCATTTCCATGTAATCCAACATAACGTTATTGCATATTTCATGGAAAGAGCAGGGGTTCATGTACACTCAGTGTGTATGATGGAGTGAGAGGACAGAGGTGAAATTATGTTAGAACTGTTGTTAGTTGTTATATTGATTTGTTATTTTAATATTGTTCCCTTACAGTAATTTACTAACGTTAAGTCGTTTATAAAAGTATTTACAGTTGAAGTCGGAAGTTTACATACACTTAGGTTGGAGTCCTTAAAACTCATTTTTCAACCACTCCACCCATTTCTTGTTAACAAACTATAGTTTTGGCAAGTTGGTTAGGACATCTGTTTTGTGCATGACACAAGTAATTTTTTTGAACAATTGTTTACAGACAGATTATTTCACTTATAACTCACATTTTCACAATTCCAGTGGGTCAGAAGTTTACATACACTAAGTTGACTGTGCCTTTAAACAGCTTGGAAAATTCCTGAAAATGATGTCATGGCTTTAGAAGCTTCTGATAGGCTAATTGACATAATTTGAGTCAATTGGAGGTGTACCTGTGGATGTATTTCAAGGCCTACCTTCAAACTCAGTGCCTCTTTGCTTGACATCATGGGAAAATCTAAAGAAATCAGCCAAGACCTCCATAAGTCTGGTCCATCCTTGGGAGCAATTTTTTAATGCATGAAGGTACCACATTCATCTGTACAAACAATAGTACGCAGGTATAAACACAATGGGACCACGCAGCCATCATACCGCTCAGGAAGGAGACGCGTTCTGTCTCCTAGAGATTAACGTACTTCGAAAAGTGCAAATCAATCCCAGAACAACAGCAAAGGACCTTGTGAAGATGCTGGAGGAAACAGGTACAAAATAATCTATATCCACAGTAAAACAAGTCCTATATCGACATAACCTGAAAGGCCACTCAGCAAGGAAGAAGCCACTGCTCCAAAACCACCATAAAAAAGCCAGACTACAGTTTGCAACTGCACATGGGGACAAAGATTGTACTTTTTGGAGAAATGTCCTCTGGTCTGATGAAACAAAAATAGAACTGTTTGGCCATAATGACCATCGTTATGTTTGGAGGAAAAAGGGGGAGGCTTGCAAGCCGAAGAACACCATCCCAACCATAAAGCACAGGGGTGGCAGCATCATGTTGTGGGGGTACTTTGCTGCAGGAGGGACTGGTGCACTTCACAAAATAGATGGCAACATGGAGGAAAAGTATGTTTATATATTGAAGCAACATCTCAAGACATCAGTCAGGAAGTTAAACTTTGGTCCCAAAAGGGACTTCCAAATGGACAATAACCCCAAGCATACTTCCAAAGGTGTGGCAAAATGGCTTAGAGACAGAGTCACGGTATTGGAATGGCCATCTCAAAGCCCTGACATCAATCCCATAGAAAATGTGTGGGCAGAACTGAAAAAGTGTGTGCGAGCAAGGCGGCCTACAAACCTGACTCAGTTACACCAGCTCTGTCAGGAGGAATGGCCCAAAATTCACCCAACTTATTGTGGGAAGCTTGTGGAAGGCTACCCGAAATGTTTGACCCAAGTTAAACAATTTAAAGGCAATGCTACCAAATACTAATTGGGTGTATGTAAACTTCTGACCCACTGGGAATGTGATGAAATAAATAAAAGCTGAAATAAATCACTCTACTACTATTCTGACATTTCACATTCTTAAAATAAAGTGGTGATCCTAACTGACCTAAGACAGGGAATTTTTACTCTGATTAAATGTCAGGAATTATGAAAAACCAACAACGCAGTTATAGAAAGAGTTAAGAAAACATTTACTAGATAGCCTAAAGTTTTTTTTTATTAATAAAAACGAACATTAACGAGGCTTAATACAGGTGGTACCGGTACACATGTCAATGTGCGGGAGTAGCAGCAGTGTAAAATCAATGTAAATAGTCCAGAATAGAGATCGACTGATTATGATTTTTCAACGCCGATAACGATTATTGAAGGACCAAAAAAAAGCCGATACCGATTAAAATCGTCCGATGTTTATATATACACACAACAATACTGAATGAACAATGCACACATTTATTTTAACTTAATATAATACATAAATAAAATCAATATTAAATAATGAAACATGTTAAATTTGGTTTAAAATAATGCAAAAACGCAGTGTTGGAGAAGAAAGTACAAGTCCAATATGTGCCATGTAAAAAAACTAACATTTAAGTTCCTTGCTCAGAACATGAGAACATATGCTAATATAAGCTAGTTAACCTAGTAATATCAACCATGTGTAGTTAACTAATGATTATGTTAAGATTGATTGTTTTTTATGAGATAAGTTTAATGTTAGCTAGCAACTTACCTTGGCTCCTTGCAGCCACAGGTCCTTTTGATACTGCACTCGCGTAACAGGTGGTCAGCCTGCCACACAGTCTCCTGGTGGATTGCAGGCTGGTTGTATTGGTGCTAGTTATGTACCAAACTAAAGCTAGCTAGCTACCACAGCAGTTGCGGTTGAACAAATAATGCTTTATTACCAATGCGGTATTGTAAACACATCGCTCATGGCCGGTGTTGGCAGACTTTTTTGTACAGCTATGACAGTGCTACTGATAGTAGTGGTGACGCTTGGCTTGCACGTGCAAATTCAGAACAAACAACATTCTATAATAAAACTGTTTTATTTGACGTGTCAAATTAAAAGCGTATTTAACGTTTTATTTGACGTGTATCTTTTTTGACACGCAAAGACCCAAACAGCGTTCCATAGTATGTCGTGAAGGTAATAGCAGTGATGTCATTACTGTGTAACTCCGGTAGGGCAACATCTGAAAAATAGCGCACTTGGTAGTGTGTACCGGTGCTAGACCAGTTACGAATGCCAACATCGTGCAATGAATTCCATTATCTTGGCGTTAATGAATTTCGCCTTTTGAGTTGTCTGGCTGAAATGTTCTTACTCTTTCAAATGACTGCTCGACTTGTTAACTGCTCATCCACACAGCAGACATTGTGGGCTAGGTTAGGAACGCTGTGTTGCACGTGTAGTGAAACTTTTTACGTGGCGTCAAATAGGTGTGCACGTCAGCTTTGACATCAGTTTTGCGCATCGGCGCTAAACTAGACATCGGCCCGATACCAATGTTGGCATTTTTAGCTAATATCGGCCGATTCTGATATGTTCACTGATATATTGTGCATCCCTTATTCAGAACCTTTACTCAGTACTTTGTTGAAGCACCTTTGGCAACGATTACAGCCTCGAGTCTTCTTGGGTATGACGCTACAAGCTTGGCACACCTGTATTTGGAGAGTTTCTCCCATACTTCTCTGCAGATCCTCTCAAGCTCTGTCACATTGGATGGGGAGTGTAGCTGTACAGCTATTTTCAGGTCTCACCAGAGATGTTCGATAGGGTTTAAGTCCGGGCTATGGCTAGGTCACTCAAGAACATTCAGAGGCTTGTCCCCAAAGCCACTCCTGCGTTGTCTTGACTGTGTGCTTAGGGTCATTGTCCTGTTGGAAGGTGAACCTTGCCCCAGTCTGAGGTTCTGAGCGCTCTGGAGCAGGTTTTCATCAAGGATCTCTCTGTACTTTGCTCCGTTCCTCTTTCCCTTGATCCTGACTAGTCTCCCATTCCCTGCTGCTGAAAAACATCCCCACAGCAGGTGCCAGGTTTCCTCCAGATGTGATGCTTGGCATTCAGGCCAAAGGGTGGCATTCAGGCCAAATCTTGGTTTCATCAGACCAGAGAATCTTGTTTCTCATGGTCAGAGTCATTTAGGTGCCTTTTGGCAAACACCAAGCGGCCTGTCGTGCCTTTTGCTGAGGAGTGGCTTCCATAAAGGTCTGATTGGTGGAGTGCTGCAGAGATGGTTGTCCTTCTGGAAGGTTCTCCCATCTCCACAGAGGAACTCTGTAGCTCTGTCAGAGTGACCATCGGGTTCTTGGTCACCTCCCCGATTGCTCGGTTTGGCCGGGGGCGGCCAGCTCTAGGAAGAGTCTTGGTGGTTTCAAACATTTTCCCATTTAAGAATGACGGAGGCCACTGTGTTCTTGGGTACCTTCAATGCTGCAGACATGTTTTGGTACCCTTCCCCAGAGCTGTGCCTCGATACAATCCTGTCTTGGAGCTCTATGGTCAATTTCTTCGACCTCGTGGTTTTTGCTCTGACATGCACTGTCAACCGTGAGACCTTACATAGACAGGTGTGTGCCTTTCCATATCATGGCCAATCAATTGAATTTACCACAGGTGGACTCCAATCAAGTTGTAGAAACATTTCAAGGATGATCAATGGAAACAGGATGGACCTGTGCTCAATTTCAAGTCTCAGAGCAAAGGATTTTTTTTTTATCTAACATTTCTAAAAACAATTTTTTTCTTTGTCTTTATGGGATAGCTTGTGTGTAGATTGATGAGGGGAAAAAATAATGTAATCAATTTTAGAATAAGGCTGTAACGTAACAAAATGTATAAAAGGTTAAGCGGTCTGAATACTTTCCAAATGCACTGTAGGTAATCCTTACTGTTTGTATGAGGTGTTTTTACGATGCAAGGAACATTTCTGTTTAGATAGACAGTAACATGCTATCTTAAATCGGTATGAGAGAAGGCTTAGCCTAATTCACAGATAACAAAGGAAACTAGAGGTAGCTATCTACCACCAGCCCCTGACCCACTCAATGAGGGGCCATATTCTCCTGGTCAGTAGTGAATGCTGAGGTAGACTATTCTCTTGTTCTATTTTTCATGGCCTAGCCTAGGATTATCCAGTGTGTGTGTGTGTGTGTGTGTGTGTGTGTGTGTGTGTGTGTGTGTGTGTGACCGTGTGGTGTTAAAGCCCAATACCGTATCCTACACATATTTATAAAAATCACAAAATGGCATTTAATGTTATGCCACTATAACTAATAAAGTTGATTGAAATATATTGCATTGAGTAATCATGCAATGTTGAGAAATATATTTGCTTAGCCAGATTTGCCAAACTGCACCCCAAACTAGTAAATCAACATGACGCAACACCACACGGGGCTTGGCCACCATATGCATCCATTCATTTTATTGGCTCCACTGCAACTCAAGAACACGACTGTTTCCATGACATGTGTTTCTTCTCCAAATACCTGTTGTCAACTGCATTTAGCTGACTGAAGCAAGTTCGAGCATGCTTTATTAGTGGGATAGCTAGCTAGCTAACGTTACCTCGACAATAAATTGTTTTCGCTATTATTGACAATGAATGACAACTTACGTTAGATTATTCCTAGCTAGCTATAATTCATGGTCAATGACAAAACTTTCGCAAACTATTGCAAGCTGGTAAAAGTAAGTTGTTTACTGCTCAATTAACATGTTTTAGAATTAAAGAAAAGCAATATAGCTAGTTAGCTAGCTGGCGAATGTATTACCTTAACACTGAAGAGCCTAGCAGACCTCAAACAAGCAGGGTTGCTGCTTCTTCTGGCTGCGAGCCATCCTTGCCTCAGTGATTTGACGACGTTGCAGGCTGTCAATATTTTTGTCATATTCCGTCTTTAATTCACTTATTCTGATGTTGTTCTACAAGGGAACAATGAATCCGTGCAGAATGTGTTGTTGTCAAAGTTGTTCTATTGAGAAAGAGCGGTCCACTGAAATGAATGAATTTGGGCTCATGCAGCCCGCGTGTCTCATCCAAAGGATTCCAGACAGATAACTCCGAATGCAAACAGCCGATCAACGTGGGTTGGCTGCAATTGGCTGCCACGTTGTTTTCTTCTGCGCGTTTCTTTCCGCTCAACATTTTGATTGGCTGCGAATCGGTGAACATGGTGGCTGAAACCATGTAAAAAATTCTACGCTGTTAGCGTTGAACCAACCATGCTTGCTTTGCATGATGCATATGTCAGTCACAGAATATTTGTATTATATACTGCATGCTCTTCTACGACTACGTTCCAACATATTCCTAGTATTTTTTTTATTTATTTTACCTTTATTTAACCAGGCAAGTCAGTTAAGAACAAATTCTTATTTTCAATGACGGCCTGGGAACAGTGGGTTAACTGCCTGTTCAGGGGCAGAACGACAGATTTGTACCTTGTCAGCTCGGGGGTTTGAACTCGCAACCTTCCGGTTACTAGTCCAACGCTCTAACCACTAGGCTACCCTCCCAAGGAAAATATTACTTTCATGTGAACTCAGTCCACTGTAACATGACTAACTTGACCATTTGCTCCATATAATTAGGTTACAGATGCTGATCTTAATTTGAGCTAGTTTGCAACCGCAGCAGGAAAATAACTCTACAGCCACAGGAAATATTCATTATTATCTGGATTATAATTAATGGACACTTTTGGAGGGGTTAGGGGTTTGTTAGGTCAAATCATAGGGTGACGCACAATTGGCCCAGTGGGTTAGAGAAGGATTTGGCCTGGGTAGGCCGTCATTGTAAATAAGAATTTGTTCTTAACTGACTTGCCTAGTTAAATAAAGGTTAAATAAAATACATTTTAAAAATCCAGTCTGAAATATCAAAGTGGTCATTACAAACTTTAGAAGCCCTTTTAAAACTAAAATACACTACAGGTTTACATCTCCTGCTGTGCAGGACATTTCTCAGCAACAAAAGAGTGATAATATTAAGATCCTACATCTGAGTATAACCTAAGAGCAGAAAGGTTCCTTTATTTAGTGAGTTCCATCAAACATGGCACTTTATTACATGTGTGGTACATGTTTATATGTAATTGCATTTCAGGATGGTTCGTCTCCATGGGGAATCATCGGCTATAGTCTAATGGAGCAGATAACAAGAAAATAAGCCCAATTAACCATATATTATTAACACTGCTTTGGTGCTTTGACATAAATTGCATTTTACTTTTTCCACCAACCTTTGGTAATTTCTCTATAGCCCCCAGCTGCTGTCTGGCAATGAAGAAGAGCCACCACCACCACTGACCACTGGTCTGAAGCAGGATGGGGGGAGGTACCTCACTGGGTTTGTTGAACATGGCCAGTCAGTCAGTCAGTCAGTCACTAGAGAGAGCTGCCTCTGCCTGCCACTCTGCTGGGTTCAGCAGTCTCTCTCTCCCTGTATCTGTGTGTGTGTGTGTGTCCATGTTAGAAGCCGGTAAAATGGTTCCACCCAATCAACTCACTCGGGGGGGGGGGGTGCAATTTTGACATTTGGTTCTGCATAGGGAGTTTTTCTCTTGTTATGTTAGTCACTCAATTAGCCCTTGTCAGCTAAATGTGTTTAGATTGGTAAAATAGTCCAACCAGCTATTAAAACTCAAATCAAATCAAATGTTATTGGTCACATGCACATATTTAGCAGATGTTATTGGTCACATACACATATTTAGCAGATGTTATTGGTCACATACACATATTTAGCAGATGTTATTGGTCACATACACATATTTAGCAGATGTTATTGCGGGTGTAGCGGAATGCTTGTGTTCCTATCTCCAACAGTGCAGTAGGATCTAACAGTGCAGTAGTATCAAAAACAATTCACAACAATACACACATCTAAAATTAAAAGAATGAAATTAAGAAATATACAAATGTTTGATCAAGCAATGTCGAAGTGGCATTGACTAAAAAAGCTTGGGTACAGTAGAATAGATTACAGTATATACATATGAGATGAGTAACAGTATGATAACATTATTTTAACATTATTAAATTGACTAGTGTTCTATTATTAAAGTGATTCCAAGTCTATGTATATAGGGCAGCAGCCTCTAAGGTGCAGGGTTGCATAACCGGGTGGAAGCCGGCTAGTGATGGCTTTTTAACAGTCCGATGGCCTTGAGTTAGAAGCTGTTTTTCAGTCTCTCGGTCCCAGCTTTGATGCACCTGTACTGACCTTGCCTTTTGGATGATAGTGGTAACAGGCAGTGACTCGGGTGGTTGATGTCCTTGATTATCTTTTTGGCCTTCCTGTGACATCGGGTGCTGTAGGTGTCCTGGAGGGCAGGTAGTTTGCCCCCGGTGATACGTTGGTCAGACCGCACCATCCTCTTGAAAGCCCTGCAGTTGTGGGCGGTGCAGTTGCCGTGCCAGAGGGTGAGACAGCATGACAGGATGCTCTCAATTGTGCATCTGTAAAAGTTTGTGAGGGTTTTAGGGGCCATGCCAAATTTCTTCAGCCTCCTGAGATTGAAGAGGCACTGTCGTCAGGGATGTGTACGCCGAGGAACTTGAAGCTTATTCCTCCTTCTCCACTGCGGTCCCGTCAATGTGGATAGGGGCGTGCTCCCTCTGCTGTTTCCTGAAGCCCATAATCAGCTCCTTTGTTTTGTTGATGTTGAGTGAGAGTTTATTTTCCTGGCACCGCTCTCCCAGGGCCCTCACCTCCTCCCTGTAGGCTGTCTCGTCATTGTTGATAATCAGGCCTACTACTGTTGTGTAGTAGGCCTTGACGATTCAGTTGGAGGCGTGAGAGGCCACGCTGTCATGGGTGAACAGGGAGTACAGGAGAGGGCTGAGCTGAGGATCAGCGAAGTGGAGGTGTTGTTTCCTGCCTTCACCACCCGACGGCGGCCAATCAGGAAGTCCAGGACCCAGTTGCACAGGGCGGGGTTCAGACCCATTGCCCTGAGCTTAGTGATGAGCTTAAAGGGTACTGAGCTTGTAGCAATCATGGTCGGATTACCGACCGGGGTACCCCCATAGTTTTTTGGGTCATATTAAAAACTGCAAACATTTCTCTCCACCCTATGACAAAATGTGTAGAAATGAACTGTAAAACTAAAATAAATTCTCTCCGCTGTCAAGAGGGGGCCATCCCTGATCTAGAGGGTGTCATTCATGTGTTAACTTCATGCAGGGCAGAGGCAGCCATGATTATATTTTATTTTGGATCATTATGTAGTGTGGAGATTGATTCTTTTCAGTTTGACCTTTCATACCTACTTTTTTTATTGGAACAGTTTTTAACTGTGCATGTTGTTGGTTATTATTACAGTATAAGAACTGTATTATAAGTTGACAATGTTACATTAAGTTTCAAACCATACAGTATGTAGAGCAGCAGTTTTAACAACCTGACACAGGGGAAATGAGAAAATATTAGGAAATGATTCATACAGCAGCAGAGTACAAAATGGTTGTTAAATATAATATATCCACATTAACAGTCACACTGGTATTCAGTACAGTATGAATGGTCATGGTCCTAAAACAGGTTGGACTGTACCAGAATAAGTGCTCCTCTGCAAGGCCCCTTTTTGGCCATTTGCAAGTGCATCCTTTTCTTTAAACCCTGTTTTAAGGAGGGAGGGGGAGAGAGAAAGAGTAAGAGACAGAAGAGAGACATGGATAGAGTGAGAAAAAGAGATTGGAAAGAGTGAGAGAGAGAGACAAAGGTAGAGAGGGAGACAGAAAGAGAGAAGAAGAAAGACACCCTGTGACCCTTAGGTAGACATCATGAACAAGTTCCAATATATCAGTTGCAGATTCAAAAGTTGCTCCCTCCTTCTTTGTTCAGATCCACTCCAAAACAGATGGACAACGAAAATCCAAATAAAATCTGAGTGACTCACCTATACAATCCTCCATGTTTTGCTCTCACACCTACTTTGAGTGAATAAAAAAGGGCTAAGAAAGACTCAATTCACCAACACTATCTGGTATTAGTTACTATATAAATGTGAATACACTCATCATGTACCTTGCATCCTTAATAATCTCCTTCTCTCATTTACTGTCCACCTTCCATTCCCTCAGTAACAGTTTTTATGGACCTCTAGAGACATGGGATCACTTATAAACCCTAGTAGACTTCCACTACACAGGTCAGGTTTCCCCTTGTATCTAAGTTTATCCACATGGATTCAGTCCCAAAAGGCACCCTATTCCAAAGTAGTGCACAATAAAGGGAATAGGGTGCCATTTGGGAAGCAATTGGAGTCAATTCACTTGTAGTGCACTAGTGTCCTCCAGTGGCCATTCTCAGAGAAGACTAAATAACGAATGGTCAGTCTGGCCACTGTCAGGTACAATGGCAGCAATGTAAAGAAAAGTAGAGTAAGAGATGTAAAGATAAGTAGATTAATGAGTTATAGGGTGAAAATGAAGAGGCTACTTATATAGCTGCCAGCTTGTCACTATGACAGATTTGCACATGGACCTTCCCTTCATACTCAAGACTGTAAGGTACAGTTGAAGTCGGAAGTTTACACACACCTTAGCCAAATACATTTAAACTCAGCTTTTCACAATTCCTGACATTTAATCCTGGAAAAAAAATTCTGTCTTAGGTCAGTTAGGATCACCACTTTATATTAAGAATGTGAAATGTCAGAATAATAGCAGAGAGAATGATTTATTTCAGCTTTTATTTCTTTCATCACATTCTCAGTGGGTCAGAAGTTTATATACACTCAATCAGTATTTGGTAGCATTGCCTTTAAATTGTTTAACTTGTTTAACTTTAAAATTGTTTAAATTGTCAAACGTTTGGGGTAGCCTTCCACAAGCTTCCCACAATAAGTTGGGTGAATTTTGGCACATTCCTCCTGACAGAGCTGGTGTAACTGAGTCAGGTTTGTAGGCCTCCTTGCTCACACACCCTTTTTCAGTTCTGCCCACACATTTTTTCCAATACCTTGACTTTGTTGTCTCTAAGCCATTTTTCCACAACTTTTGAAAGTATGCTTGGGGTCATTGTCTATTTGGAAGACCCAAGCTTTAACTACCTGACTGATGTCTTGAGATGTTGCTTCAACTCCAATGGACTCAAATGATGTAAATTAGCCTATCAGAAGCTTCTAAAGCCATGACATCATTTTCTGGAATTTTCCAAGCTGTTTAAAGGCACAGTCAACTTGGTGTATGTAAACCTCTGACCCACTGGAATTGTGATAATGTGAGTTATAAGTAAAATAATATATCTGTAAACAATTGTTCAAAAATGTACTTGTGTCATGCACAAAGCAGATGTCCTAACCAACTTGCCAAAACTATAGTTTGTTAACAAGAAATTTGTGGAGTGGTTGAAAAACGAGTTTTAATGATATCTCTCCACATACTGCTATGTTTTACTATCTTGGGACAATACTAAATCATCGTAAGACATTCATAAACCTACCGTCTCATCTATCATTTCTCCAACACCAGACAAGGCAGTGCTAGGAAATCTGGCAACAAGGAGGAACAAGCCTACCCTGATTTATTTTCAGGCACTCACGCATGACAGACATCTGAAAACTGTAACTTGGCTCACAGATAATGTGAAGGGGCCTCCAATAAGACACTGGACCCTCATTAGCACCAGGGCCAACCAATCAACACAGGGGGATCATTCCATTGCTAACAGTTGCTAATTACAGCTAGGCTTCCTCCAAATGGTGCCTTATTCCTTACATTGTGCACTACTTTTGACCAGTGCACTATACAGTATATGGGCCCTGGTCAAAAGTAGTGCACTGCAGGGAATATGATACCATCTAGACACAGGTCCTACAGTCAGTAAATGCCCTATGCGTTTCAGCTCTCATCCTTCTCCATCCAGTCACTAAGCAATTTTCTTATGAGCAGCATTATGGCCAGCCTTGAATTTGCTGGTAGAGAAGGGCTCAGTCGCAAATGGTACTCTATTCTCTATGTAGTGCACTAGTTTTGGTCAAAACCCTGGTCAAAAGTATGCCACCTGGGATGCAGAGAAGGGATACAGACATAGGGTACAGTCACAGTGATAATAGTAGAATAGTAACAGCAACAGGGAGTAGAGAAGAGAGCCTTCAATACTCTGTGGTATGTTCTGCTATGCTCTGCTCTCCGCTTAACAACAAGCTCCCTAATCCCCTCTATCCCCATCTTCCTCCCTCGCTGACCATTTTGCTGCATGGTTTGGCATGAATTATACAAATTCAGAGACAGGACATTTCACCAGCATACATAACATACAGTATAATAGCCCATCATTTGACATTTCATAGAACATTTAGCCTCCTTTTCAATAATGTCCCTAATTTCAGTAAGGAAATTCAGGTTGAACAGGAATTCAAGTTATATGAATAGTAGACAATTATTGAAGACAATACAGGAATGTAACGGCAGGGGGAAACTTGCACAAGGATAATATCTGGTTAAGCATGGTAGCAACTGACAGGGAACCGTTTGGAGATTATGGGAAAAGTATTAGATCAAAATTGAAGACACAACATTTCACCTGACACAAGACTGGCTCCAAAAATGACCTGTTGATTTGATGTGCATTTTACATTTACTGTACTTTTCGCCGTAATTGTTGATAACTAAATCTGAAAATACTCTGGATACATTCAGTAACATGATAAGAATATTCCCAGACAATGCGGGGTAAGTGCAACGTAAGACAAAGAAATGACCAGGGTGCGAGGACTAACTGGTGTCTTCAAGTAGCCACACACCTCTCCAAAGTTTGTACAGTTTCTAAGTAATTCCAATGCACTTTTGTTACTCAAAGAAGAGTCTTAAACCATGAGGTTCTTTTTTAAACTAGCCTAGCTGTGCTGTTGGGGAACTAGAGCAAGCACACTTGTATTTGTTTTGTTTAGAACACAACCCTGCATCCCGTCATCACACAATTACTGTTGTTTACACAATCCAGAAACAACCCATTTTAAATCGCAAACTGGGTCAGGGGGGGAATCATTTGAAAGCTTGTTCTATTTCCAACATAGCTAGCTAAGTTATAAAACATGATCTTACAGTTTTAGGCTTTAATTTACAGCATTTCCCTGCAAAGGTTGCCCAATTAGTGAGAGGGATGGTTGCAACTTCTTGTTGCGTGCGGTGCTGAAGTTCAGAACGACTGTCAGTCAAAACCCCTACAGAGCTGTGAAGTGCAGAGCCTGAGCTCTGATGTCATTTGTCGCATGTTACCGTACAGCCACTGTGCTCCAATTTAGGTGCTTATCAGTGCCCAAATCTGCCATTTTCAACCCATATACGGGTATGAGTATAACTTAAGTAGCTTTTACTTCTCTAAGTACTGAAACCATCGGATACAGGACTGAAGTACAGCACTAGATGGCAGCACTTAGATTAGGCCTGTTGTCGGTTAGGGTTGGTTTGACTGCACCACAACAGGTGAGACCGGCGCAAAAGCAGGCAGCATCCTGTGAAGATCCAGTGTGACATTAACCTAGCAGATATAAGGTACTCTTAACACTATGATGTCACACTGGTGGGCCTAGTTGCACTTACTTACTTGTTGCAATAGTTTTTCAGTACCTGCAGCAGCTGATACCATCAATAGCTGCATACATGTGTCTCATGCTCCTCTTAATTGTGTTTCATTGTTTGTTTTTCATGATCATTAGGGTTCTATGAAAAAAATCTAAGTGATTGAATGGAGCGCCTCTCTTATCTTCTAACTTGTGCACAAGTACCACTAAAACCAACCTTGGATTTCTGTGAAAGTCTGAGTTGTACATGAGCCAACATAAAGTTAGGATCAAGCCCTGTGTGGTGACTGGAGGATAACATCAAGGGAAGCATCCAGAGGACATAATTTATACCCAAAGGACCTCAGGTAGTTCTTGGAGTGAAAGATAAAATCACTTGTGGTGGTGGATGTCCCTCCCTCCGACCATTCCTCAGTTTAGTGTTAGGTTACCACTGCCCCCCCCCCCCCCCCCCCCCCCATTTCTCAATTCAATTCAATTTCAATTTAAGGGCTTTATTGGCATAGGAAACATATGTGAAATAGATAAACAAGTGAAATAGATAATAAACAAAACGTGAAAAAAACTATAAAAAAGAAACAGTAAACATTACACTCACAAAAGTTTCAAAAGAATAAAGACATTTCAAATGTCTTATTATATCTGTATACAGTGTTGTAATGATGTGCAAATAGTTGAAGTACAAAAGGGAAAATAAATAAACAGAAATATAGGTTGTATTTACAATGGTTTTGTTCTTCACTGGTTGCCCTTTTCTTGTGGCAACAGGTCACAAATCTTGCTGCTGTGATGGCACACTGTGATATTTCACCCAATAGATATGGTTGTTTATCAAAATGTGATTTGATTTCGAATTATGTGTGGGTCTGTGTAATCTGAGGGAAATATATGTCTTTAAAATGGTCTTACATTTGGCAGGAGGTTAGGAAGTGCAGCTCAGTTTCCACCTAATTTTGTAGGCAGTGTGCACATAGCCTGTCTTCTCTTGTGAGCCATGCAGGTCTTTCTCAAAAGCAAGGCTATGCTCCTTGAGTCTGTACAGAGTCAAAGATTTACTTAATTTTGGGTCAGTCACAGTGGTCAGGTATTCTGCCGCTGTGTACTCTCTGTTAAGGGCCAAATAGCATTCTAGCTTGCTCTGTTTTTTTGTAAATTCTTTCCAATGTGTCAAGTAATTATCTTTTTGTTTTCTCATGATTTGTTTGGGTTTAATTGTGTCTAATCTCTAATTGGCTTTAATCCCTCCCTCCCTCCCACCGCTCTCTCTCTCTCTTCCCCCCTCTTCTCTCTTTTTCTCCCTGTCAGTCACAGGCTAAGGGAAGATTTGTACTTTGTTTAGCCTGGCCCTGTTTAATCACTGTCTGGCCAGTTGAGGGGCTGTGAGTGTCACTGTGAGCCACCAGCCCACCAGCCCTACAGCAGGCCAGAGAGACTGCCCCCTTAAGGAGTCATGGCCCCTTTCTTAGAAATCCCAAGAAACTTCACACCTCTCCGCAGTGCCCTATAAATAGGTCCCATCTGTCCCCTAGACTCAGTTACAGCCTCATTCCTTTTGGAGTGCCTGAATGGCTTGGGGTTTGGAGTTGGGAGTTGATGGGGGGCATGAAGGCAGGTGGTGGTGGTGGAAGGGGAGGGGGGAGAACCGAAACACAGTCCAAAAGCAATACAGCAATATACCCACCACTCACCACCAACAACTCAACACAACAAAGATAGAGGGCTGACTGCTGACTCGTCTAGTCCTTATTGTACTGTACACTCGAATCGAGTTTGGTGTTTTGCTTGCATGGTTGGTAAGTTGGCATTCAAAACCTGAACCACTTTTTCATCTAGCCTGATATTCACTAGCCTGGATGCCGGACTGTTTCTGCTCTCTTGCTCTCCTCCAAACATTGGTGTGACAATGAGTGACAAGGAGTTGGCAAGACAGCAGAAACAGATCTGGGACCAGGCTAGGTGTTCACCATTGTGTCTTAACCCTAAAAGCGCCAATGTATCGTTTGCTTAAATGTCAACTGCCCATAAGAACCAACTTCTCGTGGCATCGATATGAGTCAAACACTTTCATTCCAGTGTCAAAATTGACCAAAGTGTAAATAGGATCATTTTGATCAGTCTCATCCAAAACGGAGTTTTGTAAATTAGTTTGTCACAACTTACTGGAGAGTTGGGTATGGATTACTTACACTGAGTGTACAAAACATTAGGAACATCTTCTTAATATTGAGTTGCACCCCGTTTGCCCTCAGAACAATTAATCAGGGCATGTACTCTACAAGGTGTGAAGGTTGCCATGTGGCAATGTCGTTTTAGAGAATTTGGCAGTACGTACAACTGACCTCACAACTGCAGACCACTTGTAACAACGTCAGCCCAGGACCTCCACATCCGGCTTCTTGACCAGCGACCCAGACAGCTGATAAAACTGTGGGTTTGCACAACCGAAGAAGTTCTGCACCAACTGTCAGAATCAAATTGAGTCAAATCAGTCAAATCAGGGAAGCTAATTTGCGTTCTTGTCGTCCTCATCAGGGTGAAATCAAAATCAAATGTTATTTGTCACATGCGCTGAATACAAAAGGTGTAGTGAAATGCTTCCTTTACAAGCCCTTAACCAACAATGCAGTTTTAAGAAAAATAAGTGTTAAGTATGTACTAAAATAAACTGAAGTGAAAAAAGTAAAAACAGGAAAAAGTAAAAATAACAAATCATTAAAGCGCAACAATAAAATAACAGTAACGAGGCCATATACAGGTGGTACAGGTAGAGAGTCAATGTGAGGGGCACAGGTTAGTCGAGGTAATTGAGGTAATATTTATATGTAGGTAGAGGTAAAGTGACTATGCATAGATAATACCAGAGCGTGTGTGTGTGTGGGGGGGGTGGGGGGTAGCCATTTGATTAGCTGTTCAGGAGTCTTATGGCTTTGGGGTAAAAGCTGTTGAGAAGCCTCTTGGACCTAGACTTGGCACTCCGGTACCGCTTGTCGTGCGGTAGCAGGGAGAACAGTCTATGACTAGGGTGGCTGGAGGAAACTTGGCCCCAGTGATGAACTCGGCCGTATGCACTGCCCTCTGTCGTGCCTTGCAGTCGGAGGCCGAGCAGTTGCCATGCCAGGCAGTGATGCAACCAGTGCTCTCGATGGTGCAGCTGTAGAGCTTTTTGAGGATCTGAGGACCCATGCCAAATCTTTTCCGTCTCCGAGGGGGAATAGGCATGCCCTCTTCACTATTGTATTGGTGTATTTGAACCATGATAGTTTGTTGGTGTTGTGGACACCAAGGAACTTGAAGCTCTCAACCTGCTCCACTACAGCCCCGTCAATAAGAATGGGGGCATGCACGGCCCTCCTTTTCCTGTAGTCCACAATCATCTCCTTTGTTTTATTCACATTGAGGGAGAGGTTGGTATCCTGGCACCACACTGCCAGGTCTCTGACCTCCTCCCTATAGGCTGTCTCATCGTTGTCAGTGATCAAGCCTACCACTGTTGTGTCATCTGCAAACTTATCGATGGTGTTGGAGTCGTGCTTGGCCATGTAGTCATGGGTGAGCCGGGAGTACAGGAGGGAACTGAGCTCGCACCCCTGAGGGGCCCCCGTGTTGAGGATCAGCATGGCAGATGTGTTGTTACCTATGGCCCGTCAGGAAGTCCAGGATCCAGTTTCAGGGGGAGGTGTTTAGTCCCAGGGTCCTTAGCTTAGTGATGAGCTTTTTTTGCCTGTAATCCATGGCTTCTGGTTGGGGTATGTATGTATGGTCATTGTGGGGACGACGTCATTGATGCACTTATTCATGAAGCCTGTGACTGATGTGGTGTACTCCTCAATGCAATAGGAAGAATCCTGGAACTTTTTCCAGTCTGTGCTAGCAAAACAGTCCTGTAGTTTAGCATATGCGTCATCTGACCACTTCCATATTGAGCGAGTCACTGGTACTTCCTGCTTCCGTTTTTGCTTGTAAGCAGGAATCAGGAGGATAGAGTTATGGTCAGATTTGACAAATCGAGGAAGAGGGAGAGCTTTGTACGTGTCTCTGTTTGTGGAGTAAAGGTTTTATTTTCTTCTGGTTGCACATGTAACATGCTGGTAGAAATGAGGTAAAACAGATTTTAGTTTCCCTGCATTAAAGTCCCCGGCCATTAGGAGAGCCACCTCTGGATCAGCATTTTCTTTCTTCTTATGGCCTTATACAGCTCGTTGAGTGCGGTCTTAGTGCCAGCATCGGTTTGTAAAGGTAAATAGACAGCTATGAAAATATAGATGAAAACTATTTTGTTAAATAGTGTGGTCGGCAGCTTATCATGTGATAGTCTACCTCTACTTCCTTAATATTAGATTTCATGCACCAGCTGTAATTAACAAATAGATACAGACCGCCACCCCTTGTCTTACCGGAGGCAGCTGTTCTATCTTGCTGATGCGCGGAAACTCAGCTATATGTTATCCATGTCGTCGTTAAGCCACGAATCGGTGATATTACAGTTGTTAATGTCCCATTGGTAGGATAGTCTTGATCGCAGCTCATCCAGTTTATTATCCAATGATTGCACGTTGGCTAATAGGAGGGATGGTGGAGGCGGGTTACCAACTCACCGTCTGATTTTTACAAGGCACCCCGACCTATGACCCCTATATTACCTTATCTTCTGTATGCAAATTATGGGGATTTGAGCCTTGCCTGGTGTCTGAAGTAAATTCTTTGCGTCTGCCTTGTTAAAGAAAAAATCTTCGTCCAGTATGAGGTGAGTAATCGCTATTCTGATATCCAGAAGCTCTTTTCGGTCAAAATAAGTTACAAATAACACGAACAAACACACACAATAGCACAATTGGTTAGGAGCCTGTAAAACTGCAGCCATCTCCTCCGGCGCCATTATTACCTGACTGCAGTTGAAACTGGCTTCAGTGGGCAAATGCTCACCTTCGATGGCCACTGGCATGCTGGAGTAGAGTGCTCTTCACAGACAAATACCGATCCAACAGATGCATATATGTATTCCCAAGACATGCCACAAGAGGTCTCTTCACAGTCCAGAACAGTCTATGGGAGGCTCACAGTACTACATAGAGCCATGACTACATGGAACTCTATTCCACATCAAGTAACTGAAGCAAGCAGTAAAATAAGATTTAAAAAACATCTTATGGAACAGCGGGGACTGTGAAGCAACACAAACATTGGCACAGAAACATGCATACACACACACACACAGACGGTAACATATGCACTATACATTCACATGGATTTAGTACTGTAGATAAATTAAATCAAATCACATTTTATTGGTCACATACACATGGTTAGCAGATAATGCGAGTGTAGCGAAATGCTTGTGTTTCTAGTTCCGACCGTGCAGTAATATCTAACAAGTAATCTAACAATTCCTAACAATTTCACAACAACTACCTTAGTGTAAAGGAATGAACAAGAATATGTACATATAAATATATGGATAAGCGATGGCCGAACGGCATAGGCAAGATGCAGTAGATGGTACTGTTTATACATATGAGATGAGTAATGTAGGGTATAAGGTGGTATTGTTGATAGTGACTAGTGATACATTTATTACATCCTATTTTTAATTATGAAAGTGGCTAGAGATTTGAGTCAGTATGTTTGCAGCAGCCTCTCAATGTTAGTGATGGCTGTTTAACAGTTTTTCAGTCTCTCGGTCCCAGCTGTGATGCACCTGTACTGACCTCACCTTCTGGGTGATAGCGGGGTGAACAGGCAGTGGCTCGGGTGGATGTTGTCCTTGACAATCTTTTGGCCTTCCTGTGACATCGGGTAGTGTAGGTGTCCTGAAGGGCAGGTAGTTTGACCCCGGTGATGCATTGTGCAGACCTCAGTACCCTCTGGAGAGCCTTATGGTTGTGGGCGGAGCAGTTGCCGTACCAGGCCGATATGATGCTCTTGATTGTGCACCTGTAAAAGTTTGTGAGTGCTTTTGGTGACAAGCCGAATTTCTTCAGCCACCTGAGGTTGAAGAGGCACTGTTTCGCCGCCTTCACCACACTGTCTGTAAGGGTGGACCATTTCAGTTTGTCCATGATGTGTACGTTGAGGAACTTAAAACTTTCCACCTTCTCCACTACAGTCCCGTCGATGTGGATAGGGGGCTGCTCCCTCTGCTGTTCCCTGAAGTCCATGATCATCTCCTTTGTTTTGTTGACGTTGAGTGTGAGGTTATTTTCCTGACACCACACTTCGAGGGCCCTCACCTCCTCCCTGTAGGCCGTCTCGTCGTTGTTGGTAATCAAGCCTACCACTGTAGTGTCGTCTGCAAACTTAAAGATTGAGTTGGAGGCGTGCATGGCCACGCAGTCATGGGTGAACAGGGAGTACAGGAGAGGGCTGAGAACGCACCCTCTCTGTCTGAGCCGTTCAATTGCGACTCTACCTTGTCTCTATACTGACGCTGAGTTTGTTTAAATGCCTTGCAGAGGGAATAGCTACACTGTTTGTATTCGGTCATGTTTCCGGTTGCCCTGATTAAAAGCAGTGGTTGCTCTTTCAATCCATGTTCATTGTACAGTATGTGTTTTTGAGCTTTGACATGATTGATGTATGTCCATTTTAAAGTGGTTAAAATTCATACATAAGTTGATGACGTTAGCCACAACAAATTGGAATTCATAACATAATATATGTTTTGCAAATTTTTGAAAACACATTGTACAAATTGCAATTCCCAACATATTTTCAAAATTACAATTCGTAACATATCATACAAATTGTAATTCATAACATATCATTAAACATGGATGATGGTCTTCCACAAATGAATACATAAAATACGAAATGTAACATATAATTTTCAATGGAGTGTCTCGGGTGTACGTATAGAATAATACGAAATGATCTGAGACCACATTTCCCCCTCACAAAAAACAGTGGCACTTGACATTCCCCCGTGCTTGCATTGACTTTGCTGACAGCTACTTTGAGGGAAAAATGTACTTAGTGAGATATGTGATTGTCCCACCTAGCTATCTTAAGATGAATTCAGTAACTGAAAGTTGCTCTGGATAAGAGCATCTGCTAAATGACTAAAATGGACATGTAAAATGTCTAGCTAATCATAGGATTTAGCCAGCTTGCTTTCAATAATGTTTCAACTCGAACTGGCAAGCTAACGTTAGTTAGCTAGCCAACTCCTTTCTACTCGGACAAAGATATGATAACTAACCCGGGTTTGCAAGCTAGCATTTGGGGGCTTCGTCTGCTAACTCAAAACAACATGCTTGTTCTCATTAAAGTTTATTGCATATTTTCTAGGGCAGAAATAAATGAAGGATGGTAGTTGTCTACTACAATTATAGCTATTGCTCTGGCAGCAAATAGCAAAACGTATCAGCAACCATTCAGCAATGTACACAGATGGTTGCATAGTAACAGCATCAGCGTTACCTGCCTGCATCTATTCTGTAGGTACAGTACCTCTATTAGCATATACATTACTTCTAAACTAGATAAAGTTATTTTCTCACTATATTTCTTCAGTGTTGATATTTTATTTAATTCCCAGGTTACGTACAAAACCTGGTGGATTTGTTGTTCAGCAGTGTCGTGGGAAGCCCCCACCAAATCGCGAGATGTTACAGAAGGCTGAGGCAGTGGCCAGACACTAGTCCTGCTTCAGAGTAATGGAGGACACTTGAATCAGGTTTGTCACATTTGATCTGGTCAATGGTCAAAATACTATTTGTCCTGGAATTCACCTAACCAAATCACACTAACCAATTCACCTGTAGTCAGTGCTGTGTGTATATGTGTGTCTTGTATGTTGTAAGGCGGTAGTCAGGAAGCAGGTGCAGAAGGTGAGTTTAATGATGAAACAATGCAAATGAAAAAACATAAGAAGCGTACTGAACGTGAAAAGAAACAATACAACCTAATGAGTGATACTACTGAAGGGCTAAATAAAGGGAGAGTAATCAGGGTAATGATGAAGTCCAGGTGTGCGTAACTATGGGGAGCAGGTGTGCGCAAATATGGTTGCCAGATGTGCATAATGTGGGTTGCCAGGACCAGTGGTTAGTAGACCTGCGGGAGGGAGAGAGCAGGAGTAGGGGAGACAGATCCCCCCCCCCCTTCCACTTGTGCAAATTAAGTACTCTTGGAATTAGCTGTGAATCAGGATCTCTGATTGGCTATGTTCAACTGTTACTGTTAGCATCCACGACTGTATGGTAACAGTCTTTCTCTCACTCTCTCCCTATCCCTCTGTGATACAGGAGCTGGGTCAGATATAGGGGCCAAGGTCGGGCTTATTATTACCAGTATCTGTGACGAGAAGGGACTGGAGCTGATCTATGCTGCCATGCCCGTCAGGCGTTGGCAAACACCACCGAAGGGACAAAAGGTGATTACTAATAAGACAGTACATCACACGTGTTTAGTAATATCACTCTTTCAATAGGTGTCACTCATCAACTCCACCTCACTTTTCTACAGATGGGCAGAAGAGATAGTTTTGAAATGGAATCCACTGACTGAAAGAAAGGTTGATACTGATGTCTGAATTAGGAGAGACCTTGTACTCAGTATTAAAATGATACAAGACACATCTATTACTTTTTATTGTCTTTTGTTATTATTGAATCGAATGGTACTATCTTCAAACATGTCAGGGAACACCTGTCTTATATGGGACACTATACAGAGAGGTATATTATTTGCACGTTGTTATATTAGCAGACCACTGCGTCTACAGTATTATGGGAAGTGTGATTTATTCTACATGGAACTGTTACACGAGACAAATAGACATACTATAGGATATTGGTCAAGATGGCGCAGACAGACATGGCAGCTCTGCTTCTAGCTCCTAAGCAACTTTGCCGTATTTTGTTTTTTTGTGTGGTATTTCTTACATTACTTGCAGCCGTAAGTAACTTTTGGATGTCAGAGCGGTGGTAATTACGACCAGGAATACGACTTTCCCGATTTGGATCCTTTGTTCCGACCCCCCAAGGTAATTGAACTTACCTTGGAGTGGACTTCTAATCCGACTCAGGAGGCGTGCACACCATCCAGATCATGACTCCATTATGCTCATCCCTCAAACAGGAATTACCCGTGTTAAGGTCTATTCAACACTGGTCTGACCAATCGGAATCCATGTTTCAAGATTGCTTTGATCACGTGGA
Organism: Oncorhynchus mykiss; assembly: GCF_057628025.1. Lineage (NCBI taxonomy): Eukaryota > Metazoa > Chordata > Actinopteri > Salmoniformes > Salmonidae > Oncorhynchus > Oncorhynchus mykiss. The sequence continues at coordinate 72,104,963 of NC_143024.1, forward strand.
TGTAACGGATGTGAAACGCTAGCTTAGTTAGCGGTGGTGCGCGCTAAATAGTGTTTCAATATGTGACGTCACTTGCTCTGAGACCTTGAAGTAGTGGTTCCCCTTGCTCTGCAAGGGCCGGGGCTTTTGTGGAGCGATGGGTAACGATGCTTCGAGGGTGACTGTTGTTGATGTGTGCAGAGGGTCCCTGGTTCGCGCCCGGGTATGCGCGAGTGGACGGTCTAAAGTTATACTGTTACATTGATGCTGTTGACCCGGATCACTGGTTGCTGCGGAAAAGGAGGAGGTCAAAAGGGGGGTGAGTGTAACGGATGTGAAACGGCTAGCTTAGTTAGCGGTGGTTCGCGCTAAATAGCGTTTCAATCGGTGACGCCACTTGCTCTGAGACCTTGAAGTAGTGGTTCCCCTTGCTCTGCAAGGGCCGTGGCTTTTGTGGAGCGATGGGTAACGATGCTTCGTGGGTGACTGTTGTTGATGTGTGCAGAGGGTCCCTGGTTCGCGCCCGGGTATGGGCGAGGGGACGGTCTAAAGTTATACTGTTACACGGACTGCGACATGTTCAGGGTAGCCTCTGAGAATAACATTGATGTATACACTGAAAGCGGTGACTGAGTTCATCAGGAAGTGTATAGCGGATGTTGTTCTCACTGTGACTATTAAAACCTACACAAGTCAGAAACCGTGGATAGATGGCAGCATTTGCGCAAAACTGAAAAACGCAAACCACCATATTTAACCATGGCAAGGTGACTGGGAATATGGTTGAATACAAACAGTGTAGTTATTCCCTCCGTAAGGCAATCAAACAGGCAAAACGTCAGAACAGAGACAAAGTGGAGTCGCAATTCAACTGCTCAGACACGAGTCATACGTGGCAGTGTCTACAGACAATCACGGATTACAAAAAGGAAACCAGCCACGTTGCGCATACCGCCGTCTTGCTTCCGGGCAAGCTAAACACCTTCTTCGCCTGCTTTGAGGATAACACAGTGCCACCGACTGTGAATGCAGTTCATTGACTATAGCTCAGCCTTGAACACCAAGCTCATCATCAAGCTAGGGGGCCCTGGGTCTAAACCATGCCCTGTGCAACTGGGTCCTTCCTGATGGGCCTCCCCCAGGTGGTGAAGGTAGAAAACAACACATCATGTTCTTCGGCATACACATTAATTGCGATCTGAAATGGTCCACCCACACAGACAGTGTGGTGAAGAAGGTGCAACAGCGTCTCTTCAACCTCAGGGGGCTGAAGAAATCTGGCTTGGCCACTAAGACATTCGCAAACTTTTACAGATGCACAATTGAGAGCATCCTGTCAGGCTGTATCACCTCCTGGTATGGAAAATGCACTACCCGCAATCGCAGGGCTCTCCAGAGGGTGGTGCAGACTGCCCAACGTATCACCAGGGACACACTGCCTTCCCTCCAGGACACCTACAGCACCCGATGTCACAGGAAGACCAAAAATATAATCAAGGACAACAACCACCCGAGCCACTGCCTGTTCACCCCGCTACCATCCAGAAGGCGAGGTCAGTACAGGTGCATCAAAGCTGGGACCGAGAGACTGAAAAACAGCTTCTTTCTTAAGACTATCAGACTGTTAAATAGCCATCACTAGCCGGCTACCACCCAGTTACTCAACTCTGCACCTTAGAGGCTGATGCCTTATATACATAGAGATGGAATCACTGGTCACTTTAATAATGGAACACTAGTCACTTTAATGTTTTCATACTGCTTTACTTGTTTAATATGTATATACTGTATTCTATTCCACTGTCCTAATATGTATATATTTCTTAACTCCATTCTTTTACATTAGATTTGTGTGTATTGTTGTGAATTGCTAGATAGGAGCTAGTAACACAAGCATTTCGCTACACCCGCAACAACATCTGCTAAATATGTGTATGTGACCAATAACATTTTATTTTATTTGAAAGTTAATGAAACACTTAGTTTAGAATATCTACATGAATTCAGCAATTGCTCTCTTCTCATAAAACTCTGTAGGACACGGTCCGATGCAAAGCTTCTTTGAATTGGTCAGTAGCCCTTTATTTCCATTTGATTGATTTATTTCACCTTTATTTAACCAGGTAGGCTAGTTGAGAACAAGTTCTCATTTGCAACTGCGACCTGGCCAAGATAAGGTAAGTGTAGGCATACTGTCTTTATAAGCACATACTTTTCTAGCAAGGTGTTGTAGAAGGAGTGTCTTATGAAACACATTCCAGACATTGACTCTTGCTATCGAGCCATAACTGATTTGACAGAGAAATATCAGATAGATAGGATAGCCAGCTGCAGCTATCACCAAGCTATGCTAGCTAGCTGCTATCAGCTTGGGTAGCAACAAAAAAATTAGTTGTGTGTAGAGTACAACTTCAACTGCTATCAGCTTTGCTAAACACAAGGTCAGCGCATGCTTTAGGATGAATTAGCACACCATCGTGAGATGGCGACTCAAGAGGGGAGGTCCTCAACTTCAAAACTTTGTTCTCTCCATAGCAAAGCTAGTTCAGTTTACCTCACTGTACTCACTACTGGCCTTGTTTGTTGTAATTTAATGGCAAAGACACACCCAATAAATGTCCACATCAAACCACACAGTCATGGGCACTAGCAATTCTTAATGAGCTTTGATAAAAAAAACAAGGCTAAATCAAGAAGTGCTGTAGCCCTTTAAAAGCGCCAAATTAGTAATGATTTCAAAGAGACACTGTCTTGTCAATCAGTAACACTTTTTATTTTGTAAACCTTTTGTAACACAATAGAATAGTTTAAATGATCCGAAATAAGCATATACAAATAAAGGTGAAATAAATAAAAAATAAAATACAGTACCAGTCAGTTTGGACACAAGGTTTTTTTCATCTTTGTTTTACTATTTTCTACATTGTAGAATAATAGTGAAGACATCAAAACTATGAAATAACACATGGAATCATGTAGTAACCAAAAAAGTGTTAAACAGATCAAAATATATTTTATATTTGAGATTCTTCAAAGTAGCCACCCTTTGCCTTGATGACAGCTTTGCACACTCTTGGCATTCTCTCAACCAGCTTCATAAAGTAGTCACCTGGAATACATTTCAATTAACGGGTGGGCCTTGTTAAACGTTCATTTGTGGAATTTCTTTCCTTCTTAATGCGTTTGAGCCAATTAGTTGTGCTGTGACAAGGTAGGGGTGGTATACAGAAAATAGCCCTATTTGGTAAAAGACCAAGTCCATATTATGGCAAGAACAGCTCAAATAAGCAAAGAGAAACGACAGTCCATCATTAATTTAAGACATGAAAGTCAGTCAATCCGGAAGATTTCAAGAACTTTGAAAGTTTCTTCAAATGCATTCGCAAAAACCATCAAGCACTATGATGAAACTGTCTCTTATGAGGACCGCCAGAGGAAAGGACCACCCAGAGTTACCTCTGATGCAGAGGATAAATTCATTAGAGTTACCAGCCTCAGAAATTGCAGCCCAAATAAATGCTTCACAGAGTTCAAGTAACAGACATCACAATATCACTGTTCAGAGGAGACTGTGTGAATCAGGCCTTTATGGTCGAATTGCTGCAAAGAAACCACTACTAAAGGACACCAATAAGAACAAGAGACTTGCTTGTCCAAGAAACATGAGCAATGGACATTAGACCAGTGGAAATCTGTCCTTTAGTCGGATGAGTCCAACCGCTGTGTCTTTGTGAGAGTTTCCACAGTGAAGCATGGAGGAGGAGGTGTGACGGTGTAGGGGTGCTTTGCTATTGATACTGTCAGTGATTTATTTAGACTTCAAGGCACACTTACCCAACATGGCTGCCACAGCATTCTGAAGCAATACGCCTTCCCATCTGATTTGCGTTTAGTGGGACTATAATTTGATTTTCAACAGGACAATGACCCAACACACCCACAGGCCATGTAAGGGCTATTTGACCAAGAAGGAGAGTGATGGAATGCTGCATCAGATGACCTGGCCGCACTGTCACCCGACTTCAACCGAATTGAGATGGTTTGGGATGAGTTGAACTGCAGAGTGAAGGAAAAGCAGCCAACAATCCTTCAAGACTGTTGGGAAAGCATTTGAGGTGAAGCTGGTTGAGAGAATGCCAAGAGTGTGCAAAGCTGTCATCAAGGCAAAGGGTGGCTACTTTAAAGAATCTCAAATCTAAAATATATTTTGATTTGTTCAACACTTTCTTGGTTATTTTAATAGTTTTGATGTCTCACTATTGTTCTACAATGTAGAAAATAGTAAAAATAAAGAAAAACCCTTGAATGAGGAGGAGCAGTGTTGCATATGAATATGTATCTTAAAGAATATACTATGTTTACTACTTATAGGATGTTTATTGATGGTTGACACTTGATTCTTCGAAGGTATTAAAAGAATCAAGTAACTACAAAGTAACAGTAAATAACTTCCTAACAGATGGTATGCGAATGCTGTATTATTTTCAGGGCTTTAAAAAATATCAAGACAATTCTGGCTGAGCAACAATCATACAAAACCACCCTCAGTGCATTGAATAAAAGTAAAGACATTTTTAACACTTTAATAGTCTGGGAGGCTCTAGTTTACAAGCCCCCATTTTAGGAATGCACTGATTTGTAATTTCTCCCCTGCCCATAATAACATAGCAGGTGTTCGTCACTTCAGTTTGGTGACGGCTTGCGACTGTTTATTTTTAAACCCATTCCACTTTAGTGGACAATTCCGGTGGAATACCGGGCAGAAGAACTCTTGGGCCACCAGGTGTTAGGTGCGCTACTCCCCCCCCCCTGACCCTAGGGACAGGTGCAGGCCAGGGAGAGAGGGGGTAAGGTTTGGGGGAGTGGTGGAGGTGGGGATCCTGTTGGAGTAAGGTGCTGTAGGATGCCAGGGGGGAGGACTGATGACAGCTGAGGGAGTGAGCCTTTCTCTGGCTCTGCCTCCATGCAGCCATGGGGTCAGGGAAAGCGGGTGAGCAGGGGGCGGAGCGTGAAGGGTGGAGGTATTTCTTCAGTATCGTATTTACGAGGCCCTTGTAATGTGTGGGGGTGGGGTTAATGCCCCAGCCGGCCTCTTCGGACTGATATAGACAAGAGGAAGGAGCTAGAATTCGCTCTGTTGGTCCTGCCTAGTTACTGGCATCGGCAGCTGAGGCTCCTACCCCTAATACCTCACACATCTCCCAGACATGGAGGACACCCAAAGCTCAGTGGTCATTCTGACCCCCACCCTTGCCTTGCGACCCCATATGGGATCATTCAAAGGGAGCTGGCCAATCCTCCCCTGGTCTAGTCATGGGTGACTATGGCCCTGGTCCAAAAGTAGTGCACTATAAAGGGGTGTCATTTGGGTCATAGCCCTAGTCTTGGTTCTGGGTTCCCAGATTACTAGCCTACCCCTGTCCACCCTCTTAACTTTCATCCCCAGAAGACAGATCATTGAGGTGGATCATTACCCCATTCACAGGCTATCAAAATGTACTGATGAAACTCTCTTCCATTGCAGCAAGTGTCTAAAACATGTATTACTCTATCTGGACACCATTACATTTTTTAATTTCTTTTTATCTACTATGTGTGTTAGTGTGTTTTTAATCTACTATGTGTGTTAGTGTGTTTTTTATCTTCAAATATAAACTAATAGTCTACAATAAAGATAAAGGACACAGTTTGTGAAGTCCATACAAACATAATATCATAAAAAATCTAGTTGAAATAGACATTTGCACATACTGGTAGCCTAGACCTACTTGTGTGACCCACTCCCCCATTTCCCCCATCATCCCCTCAGGTCAACTGCAGGAAGTGCCATGCCCCTGTCATTAGGTCAGCTACAAATAGAAACTGTTCCTTTTTTAAAACTGAGGTCTTCTGATTGATTTCTACCAAGTAGAGTGATTGCCTTCACATAATCATTTTGACAACCCATGAAGCATGACTGAGTGAGGAGCTGATTTCACTGTCATTAATCATAAAGAGATATAAGATGTGTCACCGAATGTGGGATTGTATGTCTCTGACTGTGTGTGCGTGTTTGTGTGCGTGTGTGAGAGAGAGAGTGGGGGGGGGGGGCATTTGCATTCCGGTTTTACATTTCGTCTCAAGACATGAAAATAGCCTAGGCTATACTAGAAGTGATAACATAACAGGGGCAGTGACATCAGATATAGACCACATTAGAAGTAGTCATATCCCAGATTTGTTATTCTCTACTTGGGCCTATTTGACTCCATTCTCTATCTTATTTAGTTTTAAAAATGAAGGTTTGGTGAAGCCCATGAAAGAAATCCACCCTTGGCTGGTCAAAAAGTTATATTCTATTCCCACTTATTGTAATGCTTTCTATTCTATTCTATTTATATTATGTTCATCAAGTAGCCTTGACTATAGGGAAAATGCACGAATGAGAAAACGGTCAGAGATAAACAAATGTGCATCTCACTGCATGCATATAACCCACATCTGACTGGAAGAATAGAAAGCTTACATTTTATTAACTTTGAAAACTGAACCATCTTATTGTCACTGATAGCCCTCATAGATACATTTCCTCATAACGAGAGACACGGGAAAGATAATGAGCGATGTTGTGTGTCATCACACACAAGACTGATGATGCCTTCCTTGGCTCAGCCGATATTAAACAGTGGCTGTAAAAATTAGGCTATCGTTACCGGGCGGCTGCCCTTTAGGCTACCGGGTAACCCCGGAGGACCTCACTCACCGCTTCCCATGTTTTTATTTTTTTCCACAGCTAGCATCGTTTTAAATAAACATCTTCTGACGCTCATCCTCGGCCGCGACTTACATGGGGTGTCCCTATTCCATGTATAGAACAGCCCCCCACGCCTCTCCTGGTGCTGTCCAATCCCGTCCCTTGGGCTGCTTTGACAAGGGTACTTTGTAAAATATACTCATATATATATATACGCCCAGATGCTCCCTTCATGCTCCGAGTCTTCTCCAAGCTTACGCGGGAACTGTCTGAATTATCGGTGAAGTAGCTAACTAACTTACTCTCTGCTAAAATGGCACCCAAGAAGGACGCTAAGGCGGCACCCGCCAAGAAAGCCGAGCCTGCAAAGGCAGCCGCACCTGCTCCCGCACCCGAGCCTGATGTGGTAGCTGCTCCCCCTGCACTTGACTTGTCCAAAGTCAAGGTAACTATGTTCTTTCTGCCTTTACCCTGCCTCCACTAGCCTATGCCCTGCATCCTCCCGCTATCCTATAGGGTACTTTGTCTGTCTGCAAAATAAAAATGTTGATTATGCTATTCTTTCATGAGTCACAGTATAATTTAAATATTTACATTTACTAGGCTTTATTTGTTACTATGCTTCTTTATAGTCTCTCCGTTGCATATGTGTGATATAGTCGGTGTTTGGCCTGGTCGTTCGTTGGGAGTGTGTTTTTCTGAAGCTACAGTATGGTATGGTTGCCAAAGGTTGTGAAGGGCCATTATCACTACATGCTTGATGCTACAATCATATGGGCCTAGACTACATATCATATGGGAATGTAAATCCCTACTAAATTGAAATATACAAATTGATAACCAATATATTTGTGTGCTGTTAGGATATTGTAGGCAAATATTACTTATTAGGCTACCTATTTCAACCTATGGAGTTACCACAGTTTTGAAATAGTTTAATTAACTTGAACAAAGTAGGCATACTGTTTTATTTTGACAAATAATTATGTTGGGATTATTTTGTCATGTTTTCCATAATGTATTATATGGCAAATGTTATGAGTGCTCTCTGAGACGGACCTAATTCTGAAGCAGGATTAAAAATGTTGAGACAGAACCTCGGACAGCTCCGGAGACGCGGTGCTCTCGCTCATCTAAGCCACGCCCTAAGCCCCTCGGCTCCCCTGATAGGCTGTACGAGTTTGTAACAAGGTGAAATGGCAATGGAACTTGTCACCAAATGTGGACATGTTCAAGTATCTAAAGATGGACCTCAAAGACCGAGTACCATCATAAGAGTATAGCTGTGGAGCTAATTTTGTTTCGAGGATTGGTAGGGGTAATATTTCTTAGCTGATGGGAGCATGGCCCCAGTGCTTTCCACTGGGGCACGCTTGTTGAATGAACGTTGTTTCACATAATTTCAACGAAATTACTTTGAACCCATGTGGAATCGATATATGTCTTTGCAGAGTGGGATATGTGGTGTTTTTGTTGGATTAGTCCAATTTATAATCCAATTGACTGTTATTTTCAAGCAAAATCCAATTGTCAAAATAACCTACAATACAATCAGTATTGTTTAAGCAGCAATACAAGATTAAGAGATGCATATTAGGCTATATATCCCTTTTGCAGTTAGTCATTTGCAAAATGATTGTCAAATGTTTTTCTACATTGTAAGGAGTCAAAGGAAAATCTACTGGTACATAATCACTTGAAAATGTTATGTTTGATCTCAAGGTAGTGAGCCTAGTGTGTATAGCCTAGGCCTACTCCAACAGCCCAATAGCAGATGGCCTCACATTTTAGACAGTATGAGACCTAAAGTAAAACTGGGAGACTATTGCAGACGGGTACCCCAAAACCCCATCCCCTTCTTATGGCACTCTGTTTCATTGGTGTGTGAGATGGACTGTAAAATAGTAAGGAGATGACCCAAGCCCCCTGTAAGTCAGGAACTGGAGTTAAGTAAAGTGGAGTTAGCCTACTACACTGGTATTCTTGCGATACCAAGACTCTCGTTCCAGAATCAGGTTTAGGAGAGAAACTGTTCTGGGGAGATATAGAAAGGCTGTAGTCAAGGCTACTCATCAATTTCCCTAGACAGTATAATAGGAGGGTTTAAGTCCATAGAAAGTCTCAGATCTGATATAGCAGACAGTGGAATTGTGCCGAGATGGTATTACTACACTGGCTGTAAATGTTCCAAAGTGGACCCCCACTTTCTTTCAATGTTCTGATTGTTTTTCTCTGCTTTCCTCTACAGGTGGAGTTCACTCCCGACCAGCATGAGGGTATGTTCACTAAACCATATTACTAAGGGGCAGTTTAAAAGGCATGTTAAATGATCTATTGAAAGTGTTTCTTAGGCCAATACTATAAGCTAAATATGTGTCTTGAAAATCGGCCATATTACTATTACTATTACTGTAAAAAATAAATACAAATCTGATATCGCTGTCACTGCTGTAAAACGTTATCACTATCACTGCTGTAAAACGTTATCACTATCACTGCTGTAAAACGTTATCACTGTCACTGCTGTAAAACGTTATCGCTGTCACTGCTGTAAAACATTATCACTATCACTGCTGTAAAACTTTATCACTGTCACTGCTGTAAAACATTATCACTGTCACTGCTGTAAAATGTTATCACTATCACTGCTGTAAAAGAGATCACTAACACTGCACCTTCGCAGACCTGGGTTAAAATACTATTTGAAATCATTTCAAATACTTTTTCTGAGCGTGCCTGGCTGAATGGACCAATAGAATAATCTCAGAACCGCAAACCTCGCTCACCTGGCACCCCAGGCAGGCTAGAGCAAAGATTTCAAATAGTATTTGAACCCAGGGCTGTACCTCTGACGGCTAATAAAACCCACTTTAATAAATCCACTTTAGGTCTTTTTACATATTATTTATCCAACATGGATTAGCTGCCACTGATTTCTATCTCAATGTTATCTCTTTTCCTACACCTGGACTAAGTAGTGTTTAAAAATATAACAAATACCAAACAAAATGCAATAGTAATATTTTGACTAGGCTTACTTTTCAACCTCAGGAGGGTATTTACAACTTAATAGCAGCCAATCTCAATACATTTTCCAAAATTTCAATGGTCAATCCTCTAAGGTTCTCAGGACACAGTTCACCCCTCTATATGAATGTAAAAACATTATGGCTAAATTAACACTGGGCAAAAAAGCCTGATATATTATATAAACAAACAACAAAACTATTCAATTAAATTCATGATATCTGTTTGGACCACAGATTACGGCACCACAGATTAGCGCACCACTTGACCCGTTATAAACTGTCACAATGAGTTATAACCTGTTATAACATAAGGCTAGTTGCAGTCAACTGACCAAATCTCCCCCTAGTGGCCTCATGGGTGGAATGTTGTAAATATATGTAATAATTTCATAATTAATTAACATTATTTTTTTAAACGCTGAATATCCGGTGTTTCTATGTTAATTGGTTTTGTGATATTAAAGTATTCTGTGATGTACAGTACCAGTCAAAAGTTTGGACACACCAACTCATTCCAGAGTGTGCAAAGCTGGCATCAAGGCAAAGGGTGGCTACTTTGAACAATCTCAAATATTAAATATATTTTGATTTGTCACTTTTTTGCTTACTACATGATTCCATATGTGTTATTGCATAGTTTTGATGTCTTCACTATTATTCTACAATGTAGAAAATTGTCAAAATAAAGAAAAACCCTTGAATGAGTAGGTGTGTCCAAACTCTTGACTGGTACTGTATATAAAGTGTCATATTGGGATGCAAACTCAAAATTGAATACATTTCAACTCTATATCTGACATGGTGCAGGCATGCTCTTTTTTTAAGCCAATGTGTTAAGCCCACCTTGATTTAGCTCACAGCAGTAAAATGTTTTAAAGTTGTCAAGCAATATGGAACAGAATTTTTTTTATCCATAGGCCTAATAACACATGTAGGATTTCCAATTTTTTTATTCCATTCTCATTGACATTCTAAATGTCAAAGACTTAAATGCATCCTGTCTCATATTGTCACCTGGAGGATGCCAACTGAGATCCTTTTTAACTCCTAAATTCGGAAATCCATAGTTGCTTCGCCCTCATGTTGGTGCTAGCAAGCTAGCAAGCCTCTAGGTAGTGCTAGATATCAACAGCCAATCCAGTAGGGGCTGGAAACTATAGTGAGCTTCGATTGGAATATTTGCATAAAGTTAAACTTTGGTCACCGCACCCTGTTCACGTCCATCGTCAGCAGGCGATAGCGCAGTCATCGCCCTGGCTGGTTGTTGGTTACGCTACTGTCAGCATTCTCTTGGTTTACTCAGGCCATTCACAGCATTGCCTTATAAAGGAGCGGGGCTCATATTCTCTCTTCAGTATCGATTCCAAGTTGGTCCCGTCTTGTGCGGCCCGCAAGAAATAGAGAGAAAGAGACAGCTGGGGCTCGCGCGGAGCAGGAAATCACAATATAACTATTAATCTTTCAACGGATCACTTTCAGTCGAGTTCCATCACAAGCCCATATAAATGTTTAGGCTAGGTAGGTAACTCTTGTTATCTTCCCGTGCTGGTGTTGTCTCTCCCCATTGCACGTGCGCAATTGTTAGTGAGCAGTGGTGTAAAATACTTAAGTAATAATACTTTAAAGTACTACTTAAGTCGTTTTTGGGGGGTATCTGTACTTTACTTTTACTATTTATATTTTTGGCAACTTTTACATTATACTTCACTACATCCCTAAAGAAAATAATGTACTTTTTACTCCATACATATTCCCTGACAACCAAAAGTACATTTTGACAGGAAAACAGTCCAATTCACACACTTATCAAAAGAACATCCCTTGTCATCCCTACTGCCTCTGACCTGGCAGACTCACTAAACACAAATGCTTCCTTTGTAAATTATGTCTGCATGTTGGAGTGTGCCCCTGGCTGTCCATCAATAACAAAAACAAGACAATTGTGCAATCTGGTTTGCTTAATAATAAGGAATATGAAATTATTTATACTTTCACTTTTGATACCTAATGACATTTTATCAATTCCATTTACTTTTGATGCTTAAGTATATTTAAAACTAAATACTTTTAGACTTTTACTCAAGTAGTATTTTACTGGGTGACTTTCACTTTTACTTGAGTCATTTTCTATTAAAGCCTTACTTTTACTCAAGTATGACAATATAATATTTTTTCCACCACTGTTAGTGAGGATGAAGAGTGAAGTGCAACAGCTTGCTGCTGCGCAAGTGCGCATGTGCTGACACAGAAAGCAGCCCTACAAAGATATTTCTCTCCATTTACCTAGATCCATTCTCAAACATTACCTGCTCTGCTTGATTGAAATGATATATTCGGCCAGGTATCCCTTGTAAAAGAGGTATTCTGACCTCAATGGGACTTCCTGGATAATTACAGGTTAAATCAAATATAAACAGGAGGCAATTCTACATCCAGATACAATAATAAAAAGGATAGGACGAAACTCTCATCATTGATTTGAGATATTTACAACAATCCCTGCAAAAACACCAAAGACCAAATGGTCTGCATGTTTGTTTCATAGATCTCTTGGTTTGTTATAATAGCTTCTGTTGGCCTCTAGCCCAGGTACTCTGAGGATAATAAAACCCTCTCTCTCTCTCTCTCTCTCTCTCTCTCTCTCTCTCTCTCTCCCCCTCTCTCTCTCCATCTCTCTCCCTCCCTCTCTCTCCCTCTCTCTCTCTCTCTCTCTCTCTCTCTCTCTCTCTATCTCTCTCATCTCACCTCACCTCACCTCACCACACCACAGACTACAAGGAGGCTTTCGGTCTCTTTGACAGGGTGGGTGACTCGAAGGTGGCTTACAACCAGGTCGCTGATATCATGCGCGCCCTGGGACAGAACCCTACCAACAAGGAGGTGCGCAAAGTCCTGGGCAACCCCTCCGATGAAGGTAAGACACACACATATACAATACGTAAACGGATACAAGGACACACACGTTTGTCCTTATATAGCACACTAGGGAAGAGAACATGTCCTTCAGTAAGTAACCACACCATAGAGATAGATAGAAGACAAAATACGGTTTTGGTATGGGCTGCGCCATTGAGGACTTCCACCATTTTGAAGTAGTCAACTGAGTAGGACTTCCTATGGGTTAGGAAAGGATCATATAATTCAACCGAGGTTATCAGGAGGGATCAGCCAATGAATTATACTCGTCAGCAAACATTCCACAACTGCAGGTGGCAGTAAATCGCCAACCTTGGCTTTATACCTTTTTCAAACAACATACTTCGGAGGTAGTATGCACCGTTTCAGTTTGTTTGCCAACTCATAGAAGTAGTAGAAGGAGAAAGCTGACTACCGTTGCTGCTCGTGCTCTCACAGACACAACGATGCGATGTCTATCATAGTCAATGGACTAGGCCTTGGCATTTGTCAGATCCATTTTATAGCACATTGTAACAATTCAGCACCTGTCATGATGGACAGATCCCTCCATTGGTGGTGTTAAGCCTGAATAGCTGACAGATCCCTCCATCGGTGCTGTTAAGCCTGAGTAGTTGCAGAAGGTCTTTGAAGTAGGGTTACAATACCTGCCAGTGTGAACCATTTTTTAACATTATTTAACTAGGCAAGTTGGTTAAGAACAAATTCCTATTTTCAATGATGGCCTAGGAACAGTGGGTTAAGTGCCTTGTTCAAGGCCAGAACGACAGATTTTTACCTTGTCAGCTCAGGGATTCGATCTTGCAACCTTTCGGTTACGAGTCCAACGCTCTAATCACTAGGCTACCTGCCGCCCCATCTATGTATGTACTTATATTTTGACACACACACACACACACACACACACACACACACACACACACACACACACACACACACACACACACACACACACACACACACACACACACACACACACACACACACACACACACACACACACACACACACACACACACACACACACACACACACACACACACACACACACACACACACACACACACACACACACAGAGTTTAGTCTCAATGGTATAACTGCTAGTAGTGTATTGTATGATGTGGACCAGGGTGAAGTTGCCCACACACTGATCTGGAGTCAGTTTGTCATATTCCCCACTAATGTTTAAGGTTAGGATAGGGGGAGAAAAAGCTGATCCAAGGTCTGTACCTAGGCAAAACTTCACCCCGGAGCGTACTGTATACTTATAGTGCATTTCCTCTCACTCTGGCTGCCCACAGACATGGCCGCCAAGAGATTGGAGTTCGAGGCCTTCCTTCCCATGCTCCAGCACATTGTCAACGACCCAAACAAGGGAACCTTCGATGACTACGTTGAGGGTCTGCGCGTCTTTGACAAGGAGGGCAACGGCACCGTGATGGGAGCTGAGCTGCGTATTGTTCTTGGAACACTGGGTGAGTGGCTGCCTTGGTTTAGTTGTAACATGAAGTGTGTGTGTATGAGTGCATGCGTTCCTGTCTGCGTATATTATATGACACCAGACCAGCTGGTGACCTGACCTCTCTCACCTCTCCCTCCCTCTAGGTGAGAAGATGAGCGAGGCTGAGATTGATGGCCTCATGCAAGGACAGGAGGACGAGAACGGCAGTATTAACTTCGAGGGTAAGCTTTCAAGTCTTCCAAGTATTAGGTCACATCCCAAATGGCACCCTATTACATATAGGGAGACATTTTCGTAGTGCCAAACCAATGTCAAACAATTACCATAAACCTCATTATAATCTGACAGCGTGATTTGATACTTCTCTTCAACAATATGCATTATAAGTCGGTGACTTCCCACTGGGCACAGACGTCAGTTCAACGTCTAGTTTGGATTTCAGTTTATGTGACAAAACAAGCAAGTATAGTGTAAAGCAGTGATCATCAACTCGATTCAGCCGTGGGATGATTTGTTCTTTCATGGAAGGTCAGGGGGCCTGAACATAATGACAAATCATTTGTAGACTGCAAATTGACTGGAAGAAGGTCAAACAGATATATTATTTGACTAAAACATTATCATTTCAAACTTTGCATACATTTGTATACGATCACATTGATTCTATATTATGTGTGGGAATACTTTGGAAGAGATTTCCTAAATTAAAATCACTTGGAGCTGATTTGCTGGTGTTTTTACAGTCTTTAATGTCCAACAAGTAAAAATAAATATATATATATATATATATTTTACTTGTTGGATATATATTTATATAGATCTATATATATATATATATTTATGCGCTTACTCACTCCTCTGTTTTAATCTTTTTTATTTCCCCTGTGACCCCCTCCTTTGTCTCCCCTCACTCCTTCCTCCCTCCTCACCCCTCTACTCCCCCCCCCTCCTTTGCCTCCCCTCACTCCTTCCTCAACCCTGCAGCCTTTGTCAAGCACATCATGTCTATTTAAGGATCCTCCAGCTGCAGTGGCTAACGAGGAAGCTAACGTGTTATCTGCAGACCCAACGGTGTCAGGACATCCACTCCCCCACAGTTCTTCACCACCACCTGATAAAGAGACAGGGGGAAAATGGACTATGAGATGTAATTTTTGTTGTTAGTTTCATTCTTTTTCTTTTGGTCTGACTCCGACCTCCGACTCTGCTCTCTATTTTCCTCGATTGGAAGCTGTCCTTTTTTCTCTCCAGCCAACCGTCAGATGCTCTTGTTGTCTTGTCCCCTGGTATGCCTCTCCACCGTGGGTCGGTGAGGGAAAAGAGGTAGGGATGACTCACTGAAACGTTGCAGTAGTTAAGATAAACCTTCCATCACTTACTTACTCCCTGGATTGGGCCAGTAGAGGTGACTGGCTTTGCTCAAGACTGGCCATCAAAACTCACTCTCCCTATCTATCCCCTCAGTCTTAATTTATTTATCTCCTCTGCTATTTCACATAATAAACTTTTCAAAAACCCTCTGGTGTCGCAGCTCTTATTCTTTGCTCTGCGGGAGAGTGCAGACAGTGAGGTTATGTCCCAAATGGTACCCTATTCCATATATAGTACACTACTTTTGACCAGTACCCAATAGGCTGCCCTTTGGGATGCATCTTGAGTGTAGCTACAGGGTAGAGGTTAAAACAGACCAACACTGATGGTGGCCTAGCAGCCGAAACATTTGTTTTCTTGTTGCATCTCAAATAATGATTAAAAGATTTTAAAAATATGTGTCACTCTCTTTTTTTTAAGTATGGGTCTTGCACTTTAGAGGGGGGTAACCAAGGTTATTATCGTTTTTTTTTTATATTCCTATTTATTTCTATTAGTTTTAAGAATTTTATTTGAAATTCAGTTTCAGATCCACTTTTGATTTTGTTTAGTTAAAGTTTTACAAAAACTTTTCTATGTCATTTTTATATTATTTAGTTTCAGTTTTAGGGACAGAATGAAGCCTAAGGCTAGGAGCCTTTTATGTTTTGTATAGTGTTTGTGTTTTTTGGGATGTCATTTCTTGCCACTGTGGGGCAGTAATGCATAAGGTAATGGGTCAGGTCATAGGTTCGGTTTAAAGATACAGTCGACGAGATAATGTAGATCAGGGGTTCTCAAACCTCTCCCCAGAGACCCCCAGCCGTTCCATGTATTTCAACTATTCCACAGGTAGCATACCTGATTCAAAATGTCACCTAATCATCAAGAGCTTGACTGGGTGAATCAGGTTGGTTTGTTCAGGGTTATAACAAAATTGTGAAACATCTGGGGGTCCCAGAGGAGAGGATTGAGAACCACTGACGTAGATGCACAAGTTAACAGTAGTAGTGGGTCAGTTTCCACAACAACCAGAAGCGTTGAAGTGCGAGACTAAACTTCTCCACAGTTTTGGTCCCGTAGCTACCATGTTGTAGCAGCATGAAGCGCACCCGTGCACATGCGCAGATATTATGTGTGAATGTGTGATAGCAGTCTTGCATCTGCTCATTTCAATGGACGCGTTCGAGCGGATCCTTTTTGTCAAGTCAGTGGACCCTTTCGAAGTTTGTTGCATTCTGGAGATAAAAAACAGGTAGACAATGAACTTTACAAAAAAGCGTGATCAAAACTCATGAAGTTTTGTCTGCAGTCGACTGGAGGTTTCTGCAGCTGCTCTTCGCCAAAGTCATCCTGCAGCCATCGCCTGCATTGTGGGAGACTTTGTCAACCAGTCATTAGGGTCATTTTGTTTGACTGTAATAACATTGGTGGTAACTATAAGTTCAGCAAAGTGTGGAAGTACTCAAAACGAGAGTGTTCTTCGTAGTTTTTTTATTGTCATTAATTGTTAAGAGCATTTTTATATTAGTACCTTATCAACAGGAGAAAAAACTGTGTACATCTAATTTTAATGACATTAACAGTTGCTGTAGGTTGGGGTAGAGGATAGGAGATAGGGGGATGCAGAAAGTACATAGAAGCAAACAAACATCAGGAATACTAGGAGAGGAAGGAGGGCTGAATACCACAATGGCAACAGAAAAAATACACCGTAACACTTTATCAAACAGATGCAACAATATTTGTTGAGTTTCCTTTTTTTAAGTTTGTTTATATGAAATGTATTTTTTTTATGCATTTTCCCCCTTTATTTCCCCACCCTAAATGTTTTACACAAAACAAACCTAGCATCTAGAAGTGAACTGTAAGGACACAGGGTCCAGAGTTCCACAGCTGCTTCCTAAATTGAATATTTAAATAATAGTCATAGTTTCATTCACAATATTGTTCAGACAACTGCAAGCCCTCTTGAGTGCATTCTCAGCCTGCTCTAAGAGCCTTGGGTTGTTCATCAAACACTATGGACTAAAAGATCTTACAGCCATCCAATGCCTACTGTAGCTAGCGTTAATGAATGGATCGTGATCACAGCTTCTGTGAGCTTTCAGCTACATCAAAGTTTCTTTTGAACTGAGATTTGTGAGATGAGAATCACTGCAGCATCCTCTTAAACTTAACCAGGACTGGCAAACCAGCCTTCTAGAAGAAAAACTCCCAGAGAGAACTCTTGAGAGTAGCATTATTTAGTACTCTGAAAGTAAAATATATTTTATAATCAGAAATATGTCATGTGTATCTGAGAATTGTATTATGGCATTGCCATTGCCATTGAGATTTTATGTTGGGACTCTTAATATGAAACTACCCTTCCCAGACTCACCTGCGTGTGAGGAGGATTCACGGGAGAGATGTGTGAGTGACAGAGAAGTGAAGTAATGGAGATGTAGCCTAATGTGTTGTGCTACTAAAGTATGTGCTGCTGCAACTTGGAATGATTCAACTCTAAAAAATATCTTGATTGTAACCTGACTCTTTATCATCGAAATCCACGGGCTCTCGGGACAAGGTGATAGATAGTTAAGTAACATAGTTAGGGTACATTTAATACTCTAAGTAAAATAAGCCCTGTTCGAGCCAGAATGGCCCATATGGGCAGGAGCCTAACTCCTGTTTCTGTAGTGTGAGGCAGCTTGATGTACAAGTACACCCCCTGGACAGGAAGCTAGTCTGCCACAGGGCCTTTAGTACTCTATTGCAGGCCTGAAAGATGCACGTCTTAACAATATCAGCAGAGTTGTCTGAAGTCAACTTCAACAAGCATAACATACTAGTCAACTAATATCTACAAAAACATGAAGAAGTGTTCATATCTTTATCCAATGATTCAGTAAATAACTTACTCAAATCCTTTTATTTCAAATAGAAAATAGCCTCTTTCCGTAACTAGAATTGATACATGCTCATCATACCATTATCTAGTGCTTGCAGTAATGCAATTGTTGCAATAAGTTAAACTTAAAGGACTTTTTTTTCTCACTTTTTTTAAATCGTTTTTTGAAGAGATGTTGTTGCTGACAAAGAGCTCGCATATATACTGTATATATATATATACAGTACCAGTCAAAAGTTTGGACACACCAACTCATTTAAGTTTGAATTTTAAAAAAACTATTTTCTACATGTTAGAATATTAGTGAAGACATCAAAACTATGAAATAACACACATGGAATCACGTAGTAACCAAAACAGTGTTAAAAGCAAATCAGAATATATTTTAGATTTGAGATTCTTCAAAGTAGCCACCTTTTGCCTTAATGACAGCTTTGCACCCTCTTGGCATTCTCTCAACCAGATTAATCTGGAATGCTTTTCCAACAGTCTTGAAGGAGTTCCAACATATGCTGAGCACTTGTTGGCTGCCTTTCCTTCACTCTGCGGTCCAACTCATCCCAAACCATCTCATCCTTCTTGGTCAAATTGCCCTTACACAGCATGGAGGTGTGTTTTGGGTCATTGTCCTGTTGAAAAACAAATGATAGTCCCACTAAGCACAGACCAGATGGGATGGAGTATTGCTGCAGAATGCTGTGGTAGCCATGCTGGTTAAGTGTGCCTTCAATTGTAAATAAATCACAGACAGTGTCACCAGAAAGCACCCCCACACATCACACCTCCTCCTCCATGCTTTACGGTGGGAACCACACACATGGAGATCATCCGTTCACCTCATCCGTTCACCTCAATTGTAAATAAATCACAGACAGTGTCACCAGCAAAGCACCCCCACACCTCACACCTCCTCCTCCATGCTTTACGGTGGGAACCACACACATGGAGATCATCCGTTCACCTACTGCCATCTCTCACAAAGACATGGCAGTTGGAACCAAAAATCTCAAATTTGGATTCATCAGGACAAAGGACAGATTTCCACAAGTCTAATGTTCATTGCTCATGTTTCTTGGCCCAATCAAGTTTTTTCTCTCTTTAATGGTGTCCTTTAGTAGAGGTTTCTCTAAAGCAATTCAACCATGAAGGCCTGATTCACACAGTCAACTCTGAACAGTAGATGTTGAGATGTATCATTAACTTGAACTCTGTGAAGCATTTATTTGGGCTGTAATTTCTGAAGCTGGTAACTCTAATGAACTCTGCAGCAGAGGTAACTCTGGGTCTTCCATTCCTGTGGCGGTCCTCGTTAGAGCAGGTTTCATCATAGAACTTGATGGTTTTTGCGACTGCACTTGAAGAAACTTTCAAAGTTCTTGAAATCTTCCGGATTGACTGACCTTCATGTCTTAAAGTAATGATGGACTGTCATTTCTCTTCGCTTATTTGATCTGTTATTGACATAATATGGACTTGGTCTTTTGCCACCCCTGCCTTGTCACAACACAAACGCATTAAGAAGGAAAGAAATTCCACAAATTAGGCACACCTGTTAATTGGCACACCTGTTAATTGGCACACCTGTTAATTGGCACACCTGTAAATTGAAATGCATTCCTGGTGACTACCTCATGAAGCTGGTTAAAATAATGCCAAATGTGTGCAAAGCTGTCATCTAGACAAAGGGTGGCTACTTTGAAGAATCTCAAATATAAAATACATTTTTGTAACACTTTCTTGGTTATATGGTTCTATATGTGTTATTTCAACATTTTGATGTCTTCACTATTATTCTACAATGTAGAAAATAGTTTAAAAAAAATCTAATGTAATGAATAGATGTGTCCAAACTTTTGACTGGTACTATATATATATATATATATATATATATAAAATAGTTGTTTATATATTTATTATATATTGGATGTTGGACAAGCATGATTTGCCTCAAGGATGCTTGATGTATGGTGAATGTTGAGTCTGGCATCCATTCACTTTACTGAGAAAAAAAAGACGTGTTGGCGAGTAGGAACGGGCATTGTATGGGCATGGCCACGTGACTTTCTACCTATGGCAAGAAAAAGCTGCTTCTAAGCACTGAACAGAGACCACCCCACCCTATACCTGGCCCTTACCCAGATTATTTTGTGCAAACAGCTAAAGCCGATTTGGGGTCAGTGCTTCGACACCATCTAACTATTTATATACCTATCTATCTATATGCAGCATAAAGAAATAAAAATACACCAAATACAGGTACTTGGAATGGAAATATCAAGAAAAATGGACCAAAAGTACTTTCTAAATAGTCTGTAGTTCCCTCAGGGTTGTTGTTTCTTCATTTATCTTGATGACATAGGGCAGGGTAGGCAGCTCCATCGGGCGGCGGATATGAGGCTGCTGCAGGATGGCGGTGTCTGAGTGTCTGGGCTGGGGTTGATGAGTAAGCAGGGTTGAGGAAGTCTGAGGGCTGGGACAGGGTGAGGGAGTCTAGGGTGGACTGGAGGTCGGGTGGGGCGAGGGTGTCTGGGATGGACTAGCAGGAAGAGTAGAGGCTGAGTGGAGGCAAAGGGAAGGTTTCCGGGGGCTGAGCAGTCTACAGGCAGAGTGGACTAGAGGCAGAGTGGACTAGAGGCAGAGTGGACTAGAGGAAAGTGAGGGAGTCCGAGGCTTGGGGTCAGGTTAAACTGGAAGCAAGTTGAGGGTGTCAGGAGTCTGGGATTAGTCGTCTGGAGGCAGGGGAAAGCGTCCGGGGCTGGGGTGGACTGGAGGGAGACTGTAGGCAGGGGGAAGGTGTTCAGGGCTGGGGTGGACTGGAGGGAGACTGTAGGCAGGGGGAAGGTGTTCAGGGCTGGGGTGGACTGGAGGGAGACTGTAGGCAGGGGGAAGGTGTTCAGGGCTGGGGTGGACTGGAGGGAGACTGTAGGCAGGGGGAAGGTGTTCAGGGCTGGGGTGGACTGGAGGGAGACTGTAGGCAGGGGGAAGGTGTTCAGGGCTGGGGTGGACTGGAGGGAGACTGTAGGCAGGGGGAAGGTGTTCAGGGCTGGGGTGAACTGGAGGGAGACTGTAGGCAGGGGGAAGGTGTTCAGGGCTGGGGTGAACTGGAAGGAGACTGTAGGCAGGGGGAAGGTGTTCAGGGCTGGGGTGGACTGGAGGGAGACTGTAGGCAGGGGGAAGGTGTTCAGGGCTGGGGTGACCTGGAAGGAGACTGTAGGCAGGGGGAAGGTGTTCAGGGCTGGGGTGGACTGGAGGGAGACTGTAGGCAGGGGGAAGGTGTTCAGGGCTGGGGTGAACTGGAAGGAGACTGTAGGCAGGGGGAAGGTGTTCAGGGCTGGGGTGGACTGGAGGGAGACTGTAGGCAGGGGGAAGGTGTTCAGGGCTGGGGTGAACTGGAAGGAGACTATAGGCAGGGGGAAGGTGTTCAGGGCTGGGGTGGACTGGAGGGAGACTGTAGGCAGGGGGAAGGTGTTCAGGGCTGGGGTGAACTGGAGGGAGACTGTAGGCAGGGGGAAGGTGTTCAGGGCTGGGGTGTCTGGATATCTGGGCTGGGATTGACTGGAGGCAGGGTGGGGGTCAAAGGATCCAGGTAGAGGTTGTCAAGGCTCTCACAAACCCTGCATGGTCAGGGCAGCGGTGACATCGTCAGCCAGAGTGGCTAGCTGTGGAGGCTCCAGCAAGTTGATGCTGTCGGAGGACGACAGGTGGCTGTGGCGGTGGGGGGACAGCGTCCCTGACACGCCCGTTCCCGGTGACTGGGTCATGATGATCTCCGCCCCGTGGTCCACCCGGGCCTTGGCCGTGTCACGGAACAACAGCTTGTGGCTCTCGATCTACAAGGAGTTAGGGTAATTGAGATAGACGGGAGGCACACACATGGGGATAAGCACAAACACATAGGTTGGGGATATGCACACACACACACACACACACACACACAGGTTGGGAATAAGCACAAACACACAGGTTGGGGATATGCACACACACACACACAGGTTGGGGATGAGCACAAACACACAGGTTGGGAATAGACACACAGATGCACACATACGTGAGGGATACCCACACAGATGTCATACGTGGGTTCGAGTGGTGCTAACCTTGGAGGAGACTGTTTGAGACTGATGTCCGACTGATCAGTGTGCGTCCCAAATGGGACCTTATTGCCTTTATCGAGCACTACTTTTGACCAGAGCACATAGGGCCCTTTAAAGGAATAAGGTGCCATTTGGGACTCACACAATCTTCGTTGTGATGAGGTGACAGTATGATGGGACTTACCATAATGAGGCCTCCACCAGGGGTGTGGTGTGCATTATCCAGGGAACCCACCTTGGGCTGGGCCTTGTCTTTGAAGTCCAGCTTCACATTTTCTATGCGCACGTTACCTCCCCCTGGTGGAGCAGATGGAGAGAGGGAGAAGGGGAGCAGAGGGAAGGGGAGAAAGACCCAAGAAGACAAGGGTAAGATGGTGAGAGAGAAAGAGAGCGGTGTTCCAATAAATCATTATACTTTATCATCAATAATTAGTCAAACCGATGAAAAGACAGACAAGACCCTTAGTCCTTATCAGGATCCCCATTAGCTGTTGCCATGATTATAGTCTTCCTGGGGTCCATACCCTGCCAATATATCACTTGATAATGTAATTGAAAAGGTGCTTCGGAAATAAATCATTACCTCTATGGGTTAACTAGGACACAGGGAAATTCAGACATTGTCATCCTACAAGACACATTGTATAGAGGAGACGGACCCATTTGTTGCCCTCTAGGTTACAGAGAGCTGGTAGTCCCATCCACCAAATTACCAGGTGTAAAACAAAACAAATTAAATCAAATTGTATTAGTCACATGCGCCCGAATACAACAGGTGTACCTTACAGTGAAATGTTTACCTACGAGCCCCTAATCAACAAGGCAGTTAAAAAAATAAGAATAAGAAATGAAAGAAACAAGTAATTAAAGAGTAGCAGTAAAAAAAAAATAACGAGATAATATACAGGGGGTACCGGTACAGAGTCAATGTGTGGGGGCACCGGTTAGTTGAGGTAATTGAGGTAATATGTACATGAAGGTAGAGTTATTAAAGTGACTATGCATAGATAACCACAGCGAGTAGCAGCGGTGTAAATAGTCTGGGTAGCCATTTGATTAGATGTTCAGGAGTCTTATGGCTTTGAGTAAAAGCGGTTTAGAAGCCTTTTGGACCTCGACTTGGCGCTCCTGACTAGGGTGGTCTTTGACTAGTCTCTGACATTTTTTAGGGCCTTCCTCTGACTCCGCCTGGTATAGAGGTCCTGGATGGCAGGAAACTTTGCCCCAGTGATGTACTGGGCCGTATGCACTACCCTCTGTAGTGCCTTGCGGTCGGAGGCCAAGCAGTTGCCATACCAGGCAGTGATGCAACCAGTTAGGATGCTCTCGATGGTGCAGCTGTAGAACCTTTTGATTATCTGAGGACCTATGCAAATCTTTTCAGTCACCAGAGGGGGAATAGGTTTTGTCGTGCCCTATGCACGACTGTCTTGGTTTGCTTGGACCATGTTAGTTTGTTGGTGATGTGGACACCAAGGAACTTGACGTTCTCAACCTGCTCCACTACAGCCCCATCGATGAGAACGGAGCGTGCTTGGTCCTCTTTTTCCTGTTGTCCACAATCATCTCCTTTGTCTTGAACAAAGGTCTCTGACCTCCTCCCTATAGGCTGCCTCGTTGTTCTCGGTGATTAGGCTTACCACTGTTGTCATCGGCAAACTTAATGATGGTGTTGGAGTTGTGCCTGGCCGTGCAGTCATGAGTGAACAGGGAGTACAGGAGGGGACTGAGCACGCACCCCTGAGGGGCCCCTGTGTTGAGGATCAGCATTGCGGATGTGTTGTTACCTACCCTTACCAC
Organism: Oncorhynchus mykiss; assembly: GCF_057628025.1. NCBI lineage: Eukaryota > Metazoa > Chordata > Actinopteri > Salmoniformes > Salmonidae > Oncorhynchus > Oncorhynchus mykiss. The sequence goes on from NC_143024.1 coordinate 72,129,220, forward strand.
CTGGGGGCAGCCTGTCAGGAAGTCCAGGATCGAGGTGCAGAGGGAGGTGTTTAGTCCCAGGGTCCTTAGCTTATTGATGAGCTTTGAGGCCACTATGGTGAGGGCACTATGACTATGCTGAACTGTAGTCAATGAATAGGATTCTCACATAGGTATTCATTTTGTCCAGATGGGAAAGGGCAGTGTGGAGTGCAACAGAGATTGAATAATCTGTGGATCTGTTGGGGCGGTATGCAAATTGGAGTGGGTCTAGGGTTTCTGGGATAATGGTGTTGATGTGAGCCATGACCAGCCTTTCAAAGCACTTCATGGCTACAGACGTAAATGCTACAGGTTCTATTAGCTATGTAGACTATGACATTACTTTATCATAGATGGTGACAACGATGTAGGCTATCTGTAGCGATTATGATATGGTTTGGCTTGGAAAGGTTTTTTCGCATGGTCAAATACAGCTGATGTGTTGTGCACTGCAGTCCACAAGCGAAGGGAAAAGGTGAGAGGAGGAAAGTGCATTGATGTGAGAAGGAATACAACGTGGCTGCTAGGAAAGTGAACTGTGTTTAAGTTATATCAGGGGTGTATTTATTCTGCCTACTCTGTTGTAAAATGTTTGTTAAACAGAAGCAAACAGAACAAAACAGGGATAAATATAACATGATTTGTCAAATAGAAACTCTCGTTTGCAAATGTTGGACTATGATTACACACTAGATCAGCTAGATGCAGACAAGAGTTTGCAAGGCGATATTGAACGTGTCACTAACATTTTCCTCTCGGCCTGTGTGCACCTACGCTGTAAACTTTCATTCATAGGCTAGGTTGTAGCAACCTCATGATGGGTTTAGGGAAAATTTGATTATCATGTAGTAGCATAAACCTATCGATGTTACATTGAACTGGGTGAATGGAATATGAATGACAATCATCCATTATGCTGTAATAGAAATAAGGCCATGCTCATGAGAAAAAAAGAATTGTCCTGCCTCATCTTAAACGGCATTGACCACCACTGATTTCCTCAGTGAAAACAATATACTGAGCAAATGTCAAATTGGCTTTTTACCAAATGACTGTATGACTGACCACGTATTCACCATGCACACCCTAAATGACAAACAAACAAACCAAAGCAAAGCAAAATCTTCTCTTGCTTTGTTGATTTCAAAAAATCTTTTGACTCAATTTGGCATGAGGGTCCGCTAAACAAATTGATGGAAAGCGGTGTTGGGGGAATGACATACGACATTATAAAATCCATGTACACAAACAACAAGTGTGCTGTTAAAATAGGCAAAAAGCACACATTTCTTTCCACAGAGCCCTGCCCTCTTTAACATATATATCAATTAATTTGCGAGGGCACTATAACAGTCTGTAGCACCTGGCTTCACCCTACTAGAATCTGAAGTCAAATGTCTACTGTTTGCTGATGATCTCATGCTTCTGTCCCCAACCAAGGAGGGCCTACAGAAGAACCTAGTACCTAGTCAGACCTGCGCCCTGACAGTAAATCTCAGTAAGACAAAAATAATGGTGTTCCAAAAAACGTAAAGTTACCAGGACAACAAATACAAATTCCACCTAGACACCGTTGCCCTAGAGCACACAAAAAAACTCTTCAACCTACATCAGCACTATAGGTAACTTACACAAAGCTGTGACCGATCTGAGAGAGGCAAGAAGGGTCCTCTACGCCATCAAAAGGAACATAAAACTTGACATCCCAATTAGGATCTGGCAAAAAATACTTGAATCAGTTAAATAACTCATTGCCCTTTATGGTTGTGAGGGCTGGGGTTCGTTCACCAACCAAGAATTCACAAAATGGATCAAACACCAATTTGAGACATGTACAACGTAAAACACCAAACAATGCACGCAGAGTAGAATTAGGCCAATACTCGCCCCAATCAAAATCCAGAAAATATCTGTTAAATTCTACAACCACCTAAAAGGAAGGTGACGATTCCCAAACCTTCCATAACAAAGCCTTCACTTAACCTAGAGAAGAGTCCCCTTAGCAAGCGGGTCCTGGGGCTCTGTTCACATACAGAAACAGACCCTACAGAGTCCCAGGACAGCAACAGCAACACAATTAAACCCAACCAAATCCTGAGAAAACAAAAAGATAATTACTTGACACATTGGAAAGAATTGACAAAAAAAACAGAGCAAACTGGAATGCTATTTGGCCCTGTGTACAGAGAGTACACAGTGACAGAATACCTGACCACTGTGACTGACCCAACATGAAGGAAAGCTTTGACTATGTACAGACTCAGCGAGCATAGCCTTGCTATTGAGAGAGGCCGCTGTGGGCAGACATGGCTCTGAAGAAAAGACAGGCTATGTGCACACTGCCCACAAAATGAGGTGGAAACTGAGCTACACTTCCTAACCTCTTGCCAAATGTATGACCAATTAGAGACACATATTTCCCTCAGATTACACTGACCCATAAAGAATTCAGAAAACAAATAGAACTTGAATAAACTCCCATAACTCTACCCACATGTACATACTACCTGAACTAACCGGTGCCCCCGCACATTGACTCTGTACCGGCACCCCCTTTTATACAGTATAATGTTATTTTTTACTGCTGCTCTTTATTTACTTGTTACTTTTATCTCTTATTCTTATCCATATTTTTTTGAAACTGCACTGTTGGTTAGGGGCTCGTAAGTAAGCATTTCACTGTAAGGTCTACACCTGTTGTATTCAGCGCATGTGACTAATAAAATTAGATTTTGATTTGATCAATTGGGTGAAATACCAGTGTGCATCACAGCAGCAAGATTTGTGACCTGTTGCCACAAGAAAAGGGCAACCAGTGAAGAACAAACATGATTGTAAATACAACCCATATGTATGTTTATTTATTTTCCCTTTTAAACTTGAACTATTTTCACATCTTTATAACTCTGTACATAGCCATACCATGACATTTGAAATGTCTCTATTCCTTTGAAACTTTTGTGAGTGTAATGTTTACTTTACATGTTTATCTCACTTTTGTTTATTATCTATTCCACTTGCTTTGGCAATGTAAACATATCTTTCCCATGCCAATAAAGCCCTTTGAATTGAATGTAGCAGTGTGAATGTATTATATTGAACATACTGATACTTATCATCAGTATGACCACCAGATGGTGTTGTAGGACTCTGACGCAGCAGTCAGTCACCACTCTCTCAGAGCAGGGGAGGATTTGTCCGCATCACACACTACACGTGATTTACTTACTGTACTTACGCATCCTAAACGGCACCATTTTCCTTATAGTGCACTGTTTTTGACTACAGCCCATACCCATTTGTCTCTGGACAAAAGTAGTGCATTATATAGAAAATAACCTCACACTCAACGTCAACAAAACAAAGGAGATGATCGTGGACTTCAGGAAACAGCAGAGGGAGCACCCCACTATCCAGATCGACGGGACAGTAGTGGAGAAGGTAGTAAGTTTTAAATGCCTCGGCGTACACATCACGGACAAACTGAATTGGTCCACCCACACAGACAGCGTGGCGAAGAAGGCGCAGCAGCGCCTCTTCAACCTCAGGAGGCTTGTCACCAAAAGCACTCACAAACTTCTACAGATGCACAATCGAGAGCATCCTGTCGGGCTGTATCACCGCCTGGTACGGCAACTGCTCCCCCCACAACCGGAAGGCTCTCCAGAGGGTAGTGAGGTCTGCATAACGCATCACCGGGTGCAAACTACCTGCCCTCCAGGACGCCTACACCACCCGATGTCACAGGAAGGCCATAAAGATCATCAAGGACAACAACCACCCGAGCCACTGACTGTTCGCCCCGCTATCATCCAGAAGGCGAGGTCAGTACAGGTGCATCAAAACAGAGACCGAGAGACTGAAAAACAGCTTCTATCTCAAGGCCATCAGACTGTTAAACAGCCACCACTAACATTGAGTGGCTGCTGCCAACATACTGACTCAACTCCAGCCACTTTAATAATGGAAATTGATGTAAAAAAAATGTATCACTAGCCACTTTAAACAATGCAACTTAATATAATGTTTATATACCCTACATTACTCGATATAGGTATTAGTGTTCCATTTGAGATGCATCCTATGATGCTCTATCACTCTTTCCCTTATCTACAGTCAGGTAGAAGTCTAATTCCTATAGAAGCCCAACATGGTTCTAGTGCGTTGTAGATTGACTGTAGGTTCCCATATATCTCAACTGTCAGTGTGGGGTGACCCAGGTAGATAAGATCAATATTTTGTCCAACTTTATTGTCCAAGACAGAGAAATATGCCTTGGACATACAAACACTGCTGCTCCCATATAAAATACTCATCACATAATACACATCACATAAATAATCAACAGAAACACATCACATACACTTATAATACTGGTACACAGGTAGAGCAGGTTGTTTACCTGGCCGGTGGCGAATGTTGTCCAGGGATCCACACTTGGAGGTCACATGACTCAGGTCAATCTTCTTGGTCTGGATCTGCACCTGTAGAGGAACACCTGGTCAGAGGTGCCTGGTTCTGGTGATCACCTGTTTACCCATTATCCTACGAGGGAGTATCAAGAGGCAACGACCTCGAAGAACTACAGTAACTACAGAAAATGACTGGATCTACCCATCTATCTATCCAGTTGACTAGCAATGTAAGGCCTGTGAGAATGATCTGTGATAGAGTTGGTTCCTGATCATATGATTACTCGTCATACACATTGTGCTAGGAGGGAGGATAAGAGACTGAGAACTACCATCTCTTGTCTCTGACATGCTGTAAAGGTCGGGACTACCCTGTTGACTAGTTTAGTAACAGTGTTTTAGACAGTTACCTGTATACTATGGCTTAGGTGGGTGGGTGCTTACATTTGTTCAATTTTTTTGTTGTTGCATATCCCACTCCCTCTGAAATACCCTAGGAGAGTGGGGTCACGACCAGAGATCAGCCATTATTGACCCTGGAGCAATTAGGGTTAAGTGCCTTGCTCAAGGGCACATCGACAGATTTTTCATCTAGTTGGCAACCTTTCAGTTACTGGCCCAGCGCTCAGTGGTTAAAAGCATCATCATACCCATGGTCCTAGTAGGGAGGACCAAGAGGAAGAGAACTACCATCCACTGAAGAACTGCGCTACCATCCCGTCTATGAAGAAAAGGACTGGATCTATCCAGCTAAATAACAGTGGTATTGGTAAAAGTGGACCTACATACTCAATTGTTGTCCACATTCCCACACTCATTGAAAAATCGATTACAAAAGGGTTATTTTTGGTTCCATATAGAACCCTCTGTGTGGTCGGGGTATTATATGGAACCAAAAGGGGTTCTACCTGGAACCAAAAATGGTTCATCAAAGGGTTCTTCTATGGGGACAGTCGAATAACCCTTTTAGGTTCTAAAAAGACAATAGCTCTTCATAACAGAATGAGAGGGTTGTCATAAATTGTCTTTATGTGCACCTGACGTTTACTACAAACAGATAGTAGTCAGTGCTTGACTTGGGCTGATAATAATATATACACTGAGTGTACATGCTCTTTCCATAGACTGACCAGGTGAATCCAGGTGAAAGCTATGATCCCTTATTAGTGTCACCTGTTCAATCCACTTCAATCCGTGTAGATGTCTCTCATTCCCACAGGTGTTACTTAGCTAGTCAACTGGATACATAGATGGGTAGATCCAGTCATTTACATCAGAGACAAGAGTGTAGCAAAACCTAATATCTACTACAATACACTGAGTGTACAAAACGTTATCAATACCTTCCTAATTGTTGCACCCCCTTTTGTCCTCAGAACAGCCGAAATTCGTCAGGGCATGGACTACAAGGTGTCGAAAGCATTCCATATTTTGTTTTGCCAATTCACCTTTTGAATGCACACATACACGATCCATGTCTCAATTGTCTCAAGGCTTAACAATCTTCCTTCAACCTGTTTCCTGCCCTTCATCTACACGGATTGAGGTGGATTGAACAGGTGACACTAATAAGGAATCATAGCTTTCACCTGGATTCACCTGGTCCGTCTGGAAAGAGCAGGTGTTCCTAATGTTTTGTACACTCAGTGTATATATTATTATCAGCCCAAGTCAAGCACGGACTATTATCCGTTTGTAGTAAACGTCAGGTGCACATAAAGACAATTTACGACAACCCTCTCATTCTGTTATGAAGAGCTGTTGCCTTATGACAACCAACCCAACCGCGGTCAGGAATGAAAAAGATACATTTTACTTCTGGCTTTATCTGTGAAAACTGAGGCTGAAAAGACAAAAGTGCAGAATATTAGCCATAGAATATTAGCCAATATAAATGCACATCTGGAATTAGCCACAGGCAAAGACACAGAAGAGGTTATGCAGCAATTATGCACATAAGTGATATGAAGAGAGAGAGAAGGAAGGAAGGAAGGAAGGAAGGAAGGAAGGAAGGAAGGAAGGAAGGAAGGAAGGAAGGAAGGAAGGAAGGAAGGAAGGAAGGAAGGAAGGAAACCAACATCCAACAGGCACAACAGATACAGTGTGAGTGAATGAGTGAATGAGTGAGTGAATGAGTGAATGGGAAAGCAAGCACAACAGAAGCATACGCATCTGTCAATAAAACAGTGACAAATCAGAAGGGAAACATTAAGATGATTTAATAGAACATGACTACTGTGTGGTCTACCATCAATTTACCTGTTTTCTAATCTTGTACCGTCACGCATATAGGCTTGGGTTGCAATAGTACCTGATAGATACACGCTATACTAGAACCTGACCATGCAGAATGCTAGTGAACGTATTGAGAAAGAAGGAGCTGTGTTAGTGAAAACAATGGGTGTGAGTTGGCTGGCGTCTGCATAACTAATCTACCCATCAATCTTTTCATTTTCACATTGTTTACACTAGCTAGCCCTTTCACCTCTAAGAAACAGAAATCACAGCTGTAAAGGAGATAGGCTGGTCTCAGATCTGTTTGTGCTCTTTCCAACTCCATTGCTTTCACTGTCAAGTCAAACAGTCTGGCATGACAATTTCATAGAGGTGTCAATGCCAGGTAGAACCAGGTGAAAAGGTGAACACAGGCCACATCCTAAATGGCACCCTATTCCCTATATAGTGTGTTATGGGACCCGGTCAAAAGTAGTGCACTAAATAGGGAATAGGTTGTGATTCTTTGAGATGCTGTACATAGTCTGGGACCAGAATAGAAACCCTGGAGTCCCCAGTCCTGCATCTCCCCAGCACTCTAATGGGTGACTGTGTGAGAGAGATACCATAAAATGAGAGAGAGAGAGAGAGAGAGAGATAGAGAGAAAGAGAGAGAGATAGAAAGGGGTACCATAACAAAGAAAGAGAGGAGGTATGTGTGTAAGAGAGCGCATACTACAACGAGAGAACAGGAATGTGTGTGTTGGGGGGGGGGTTACTATCCAAGTGGGTACTATCCAAGTGGGTACTGGAAATCCCCAAAAGTCCCCACAAGGATAGTCAAACAAGAACAGTTCTCTCTCGTGAGGAAATTTTCCAGTTCCCCATGATGACAAAGGCTATCTTTGGCTTAGAGGTTAGGTGTAGGGTTAGGGTTACAATTAGGGTTAGGGTAAGGCTAAGGGTTAGGGGTTATGGAAAATAGGATTTTGAATGGGAATCAATTTTAGGTCCCCACGAGAATAGTAAAACATATGCTGTGTGTGTTTGTGAGAGAGGGATGGATGGAGGAGAGACACCAAGTGTATTAGGAGTAAGAGACTCACGTTTCCTCCTCCTGCTCCTCCTACTGTCTCAAATTAGCTGACATCAGACACAGCCCCTCTTACTTCCCCATGGCTAGTATGGTCATTACATCTTTACAGTTAGAAGATATCAGCCAAGAGAGACCCGTTTGTCTCTCACTGACGGCCATGACACTTTGTGTTTGCTTTCTTTATGTAACCAATGGTGACCTTTGAGCCTTGTGTCTACAGCTGAGCTAGTCTGATCCTCAGGGAAAGCTAGCTAGTGTAAACATACTGTAGATATACAGTACAATGAATAGAATAGGAAAAAAAGCCCCTGAGAGCACAGCAATTGACTTAAATGGGGTTGGATCCGTTCTAGTGAATCTAATTCTATGCGTGTAAAGTAACATCCCCTGACATGCTGTATGTACTGTATGCCTGTCAGCAGGGAGCCAAGGTGCTGAATCTGCCACGATTACTCAGACTGTCTGTTCCAAACAGAGACTGTGCCTGCTCTGCAACCCAAGTGGCACCATATTCCCTATGTTGTACACTACTTTTGACCAGAGCCTTATGGGTCCTGGTCAGATGTAGTGTACTATTTAGGGAATAGGGTGATGTTTGGGATGCATCAAAAATGGCTAAGGCACAGGATTTCTTTCTAAAACAGTCACAGTTTTTGGGCCGGGCCGGGCCTGCTATAGCTGTAAGGAGACAAGGCAAGTTTGATTGCGACACAAACATGAAATTGCAGGATTGGTCGGGCTGCGGAGTACAAAACATCTTAAGACATTTACAACATTCATAACATGTATCACGCTTGACATGCAGCGAGTGGGGAAGAGAACCGAAAGGAAAGGCCAGCAGATTGTCAAGAAAAGAAGAGAAACAGTGAGCAGTGGATTGAAGAGGAGTGAAAGAAAGAAAGAAAAAGTTAGAGAGAGCAGAGGAAGAAGAGAGAGATAGGCAACGGGGTAATCTGGTTGGCGGTCACAGCTGGAGCCTCACAGAAACAGCAAACAAGTAGAACACATTTTTCCTCCTGTTGCATTACTCTCACCACAATACAAACATTTGGATATATCCTCTCGTGTTGTACTTCTCTATATACCACGTATGCTTACAACACACATCCTTATGCATATGCATAGTCTCTACAGGCCTACGCCACTTTAAGGCCAATACTGTGAAGTTGTAATACTTCTCTAGGTTTGAATATTCCATATTGCGTTCCATCTCATAACAGGTACAGCGAGGTACAAATGATTGTTGGATTCGGAGCACAAGTACGTGGACTCTGCATGGAAGATTGATGCACAAGTGTTGATGATACTGCATCAACACCCTCATTGTTGCATGTGAATATATATATATACAGTGCCTTGCGAAAGTATTCGGCCCCCTTGAACTTTGCGACCTTTTGCCACATTTCAGGCTTCAAACATAAAGATATAAAACTGTATTTTCAGTGGAAAGAACTGAAAACTGCTGTTCACAAATGCTCTCCATCCAACCTCACTGAGCTCGAGCTGTTTTGCAAGGAGGAATGGGAAATAATTTCAGTCTCTCGATGTGCAAAACTGATAGAGACATACCCCAAGCGACTTACAGCTGTAATCGCAGCAAAAGATGGTGCTACAAAGTATTAACTTAAGGGGGCTGAATCATTTTGCACGGCCAATTTTTCCGTTTTTGATTTGTTAAAAAAGTTTGAAATATCCAATAAATGTCGTTCCACTTCATGATTGTGTCCCCCTTGTTGTTGATTCTTCACAAAAAAAATACAGTTTTATATCTTTATGTTTGAAGCCTGAAATGTGGCAAAAGGTCGCAAAGTTCAAGGGGGCCGAATACTTTCGCAAGGCACTGTATATATATATATATATATCCATCACTAGAGTGGGTATATATTACAAATGAATGACGAACAAGAAGTGGAGACTTCAGTTTTGATCATCAGGCTGTTCAGATAAGATACTGAACCATACAGGGCAAAGTGCTCAGGAAAGGGATTCAGTGATTTGTGTAGTTTTAGTCTTATGCACATAACAATGGAACTGTACTCCCATGACACTAGCTAGCTAGCTAGTAGTAGCTAGACAGTAGCTAGATAGATACAGTAGCTAGATAGATACAGTTTGCTCTTTAAGGGAGAGACCAGGAGAGATCATCTATAAAGTATTTTTTGTTGTCGTACCCCAGTAAGACTAGCTGTCTCTATTGGCGTCGGCTAATGGTGATCCTAATAAAAGTTCAAATCAATGTGGAGGACCGAGGACCAGATTGAGCATGTAGGCAGACAGGCTGATCTAAGACTGTGGGCTGGGGTTGGAGAGAAGGATAGGAGTAGGGGTGGAGGCAGGGTTTGAATTATACAATGACTTGATATTACAATTTTCTTGATATTTAAATTATTATGGTGGGGACCCTGATTTATTAAGGGGCTGCCCAGTCTCCCCCCACACCCCTCTAATTGGAATACTGGCTGAGGGTGGAGGTGCCCCCTGTACGGACGTGTGCTAGAGGGGGACACAGTCCACTCATCTCCCAATAGAGTGACAGAAAATGAGGCCTAGTACATACTCAGGTTGTACAACTGATGCACTAGGCAGTATGGCAGTTTGCATAATCGTTGTGTGGTTGGTTGCAGATTTCTGGGAACTTTCCCCAAATTCCAGGAAAGTTTTGGAACATTACCTGAATTTTGCAATTCTGACCAGGGGTGTCTCCATCAGTGCATCAGTTGTACAATCTGAGTTTGGACTAACTAGGCCAGAGAGAGGAGAAGGGAGAGTGGGAGCAGAACGGTAGGTACAGGTACATACATTGCCTCCACGAGGAGAATGCTTCATGTTATCCTTGGATCCACATTTTGACTGTATGTGACTGAAGTCCAGCTTCTTGTTTAAAATCTGAATCTAGAGGAAATACAGAGATTTAATGTGGCTATTTAGGTGGGGATGAGGATGGACGCTTAGCTTATTCTGTGTTATGGAAGAGATGTTTAGCTACAACATGAAGAGAACAGATATGTATGAAGGCAGGACAACTGCTGATGATGATCAGAGGAGTGCTGAATGGAGATTCAATAGAGGGTTACATGTTTTATAGCAGGGATCATCAACTAGATTCAGACGCAAATTGACCACAAGAAGCCAAATGAGATACAGTATAATAAAAACATAATAATTTAAAACCTTGCTTACATTTGTATACGATCACATACAGTATATCTATCCATATGCATGGGAATCGTTTGGAACAGATTCCAAAAATGTAAATCAATTGGAGCTGATTTGCTGATGTTTTTACAGTATTTTATGCCCCCCCCTGCATTATAGTGATGATATGTCAGTACATACAGCATGTAGATGGAGTTCATGACCCTTTCTATCATTCCATATAGGGGTGGTAGAATAGAGCATTAGCCCTTTGATACACCAACAAATAGAAAAGTACTCTGAAATAAACTCTGGGTCCAAGACGTACTTCACTTCCTACCAAGATTTGGCATGTGTTTGTATCTTGTGTGTGACAGAGTGTGTGTGAGGGGATAAGAGGGGCTTGGTATACGGAGGTACTGTATACCAGTGGGTCGTTGGCTGGCATGTGGGCCCATGTCACACTGTGTGCAGCAGACAGACATAAGATGAGAGAGAGCATGCGTAGGAGCGATCTCCATATCAAATCAAATCACATTTTATTTGTCACATGCGCCGAACACAACATCTGTAGACCTTACAGTGAAATGCTCACTTACAAGCCCTTAACCAACAATGCAGTTTAAAAAAAAATCATATTTAAAAAACAAAACAAAAAACAAATAACTAAAGAGCAGCGCTAAAATAACAATAGCGAGGCTATATACAGGGGGTACCGGTACAGAGGGAGTCACTGTACTGTATATGGGATACTGTAGGTCTGCTACTGGTACTGGCTTGATTGGAAGTATTGTATAGGTTCTTCTATGCTACATGACTGTATATGTATCAGGCTCTACTGAAGTATCCTGTAAGTGTGCATCCCAAATGGCACTCTATACCCTATATAGTGCACTACGTTTGACCAGGGTCCAAAGTAGTGCACTATATAGGGAACAAGGTGCCATTTGGGACATAGCCTAAGTGTGTAGACCAGGGATGGGCAACTTTAATGGGGGTGGGGGCCACAAAAAATCTGAACTCATCATGAGGGGCTGAGGTGGCTCGCGGGTCTGTGTATCCACATCCCATACCAACCCTGGTGTAAACCTACATGGAAAGTGGGAACAGTGTCTACATGTGGTGGAGATAACTAGAGCCAGGATGGGGTGGCAGGTTGACAGACAGAAGTCAGTGGTGCTCTCTAGAAGGTCTGAATCCCCATAACAACAGTTCTGTGAAAGGGGATGGAGTCCTGACAGAGTAATGGGTCTCTGTAATGAATGATGAGAATGGTGACATAAACACTCTCCAAGGCCGAAGAGGCGGGAGACCTTGGTTGCGTCCAAAATGGAACCCTATATAGTGCACTACTTTTGACCCGGGCCCATAGTGCTCTGGTCAAAACTACTGCCCTACCTTTCCAAAAAACATACTGAATAAAGATGGAAGGCTGCAGGATCCACAACCCTGAGAAAGGCTTATAAACTGTAGCTTAGTACTAAAGAGGAACAGACATTGTATGATGCACAACCCTGAGAAATACTTATACATTATAGCAGTGGTCACCAACCCGTCGATCGCTATCAACTGGTCGATCTCGATTGACTGGTCGATCTCCAAGATATTCCTAGTTGATCGCCAAACATTTCTGTAAAAACCCAACGATGAAGCCTTGCATTCCTATTTTTTTTAATTTGTCTCGTGCTGTTAGAGGTAGGTGCAACCAATTCAGCCTCCCTCGCTGGGTAGGCGAAGTGTTCCCATTTTGAACCATTACATGTGTCTGAAGGTACAAACTCTGCCTTCCCGGCGGGTCCGGATAGCAAATCAAGTGCACTATAGGCCTACCACTGGCCAATCAGATGTCTCAGATTACTGTGTCTGCAGTAACGTCGCAGGCACAAAAGAAAGCTACAGCAAAGTTGATGAGATTTCAAAATGTTTAAAACCATGACCAGAGAGAGACTGTCAACTAATACAGCAAAGAGCTGCTGTTATTATGAGTGAGTTCATGTTTAAGTTCTTAGTCAGCTGTCATACCCTGACCTTAGTTATCTATGTTTTATGTATTATTTTAGTCAGGTCAGGGTGTGACGAGGGTGGGTATGTGTGTTTTTTGTCGTGTCTAGGGGTTTTACTATATCTATGGGGTTTTTGTATGTTTAGTTATTTGTAGGTCTATGGTGGCCTGAATTGGTTCCCAATCAGAGACAGCTGTTTACCGTTGTCTCTGATTGGGGATCCTATTTAGGTTGCCATTTCCATTTAGTTTTTTGGGGTTATTGTCTATGTATAGTTGCCTGTGTCAGCACTCGGTTTAAATAGCTTCACGGTCGTTTTGGTTAGTGTTTATTTGTTAATTAAATATAATGTATTCATATCACACTGCGCCTTGGTCTCCTCGTTATGACGAACGTGACATCAGCACTGTCAACACCTTTTATTCAAACTTTTCTAAACCATAAAATGTGCATTCTTCCTACTTCCACTTGCGCTACAACCAGCACTGCAGCTGTAATGATAGGCTTGCACTATTATAATTAGCAGCTTGGGTCTTTTGTAATATTGAGGAATACTTTTTCTGTTTATAGGAAAAACAACACGAATTTGTGCATGAGGCAGAAATAATGCTGTGCGACTCGAGTTTTGTCATCAGCTGGAAGACGGTGTCAGCGGAGGAAAGGGAGAGTGGAAGGATGTTGAGAGCTGCTCTCTTCCTCCATTGAGACCTTAAAAGCCCAGTAAAATGAAATTATTTAAAAAGGGATCTATTATCGGTGTGATCATATTATACTCTGCCTCATATTTTGAAATGTTTTTTTTTAAATGGTCCTAACATTGGCAGGGCGATTCAACCAACGCCAATATGCGGTGATAATATATTGGGCCTATAGCCTACTGCATAAACCTCATTGCTATAGCACTGTTTTTAATAGGTGCATGTTGCATAGGCTTACACTTCAGTCATGTTAAAACAAATCTGAGTGGTAGATCTCGACTTGCACTTTGACTCAAAGTGATCTTGATTCAGAGAAGGTTGGTGACCACTGCACTATATCTTCCTACTAAAGACGCACAATGTATGAGACATTCAGCAGCAATGGCCACACAAAGACAACTGACTCCCTCACACAAGATGACACACTTGAGATAAGATGGACAACACATCAGCAGACAGGAGAAAGCCCATAGCCAGTGTTGGCGCTTAAAGATGTTCAAGTGCTGAAGGTAGACCAGTTTGTAATAACATCTGAGAGACATTCAGCCTGTAAGAACCACACAGACAGAACATGAGGTGATACCAGGTGAATGAAAGATAACCAGAAAGTTGTGTTGTCTGGTAAAATATATACAGATTTCTCTCTGTTACCTGGATAAGAATCAAAGTCAAACTAAAACAGTAGCCAACACCAGTTCAGGCAACAAAGAAGGAAATAAATCAAAACTAAAGTGTTTACCTTAATCTATCCTAGCTTCATAGACAGTGAATGTGTAAGAAGAAATATTCTATACAATTAATGACATTAAGACTAAGACATTATACTAAGACCAGAAACCCCCAACTCATCCTCCTTCTCCCTTCTACCTCTATTCCAGTAACTGTATGGTCAGTTTCAAAATTATTAATCAGCTTCTCGAACACTTCACTCACTTACGGGCACAAATAGAGGAGTTTCTAAGTGGCTGTCTAGGGTTGTGCTACTGAGACTCCTAACAGATTTATCATAACACTGACAAAACACTCCAATCATTTCCCAGCCATCGAGTCAAAAGAGCCGAAGCAAACACCATTGCATCAAAGGGAGGATTAATATTTAACGCAGTTTAACGCAGAATCAGGCACAGATTGTGTCCAAAATGGCACCCTATTCCCTTTATTGCACTACTTTTGACCAGGGCCCATAAGCTCTGCTCAAACACAGTGCAGTTTATAGGGAATAGAGTGTCCTTTTGGATGCAGACACTGAGAGGTTGGGAAATGGCAGCATAGCAGCCTTGACAACCCCGTGCCCAGACAGTCACCTCAGGTTGTTGTCACTTCCGGTTGGAACCCCTATCAGAGACACTTGCAGCCAGGAGTTGAGTCTAGTTTGCCAGCGGTGGTGGGAAGACACTACCCAGGGGTGTAAACCTTGTTTGGGCTGAGCCATATGGGAGGCAAGAGAGGTAGAGGTGTTCCAGAATATTCTCTAGCGTCGATGGTGAGCTACAGAGGGATATTACAGAGACAATGCCACAAGCACTGATCCTCCAAGAAGATTCATACTGTGTATGTCTTCCTTCATCACAACAATGTCCTTTTCCCATCTCGCTCATCTGAAAAGCTCAGCTGCTACTGCACAAAGGGAGGGTTTTTCTCATTGCCCTCCTTTTAAAACCCAGCAAACAACGACCAGACAGACTGAGGGACGGAGGACAGAGCTACAGTAACAATGGAGCGACAGACTATAAACGTGGAGAGGGACACAAAAGACAGGGAGAGGAAGGGACTGAGGAGGGTGGAACAGGGGATGAAAGCCTGGGAGGAAAGTCTGAAAAAAGGAACCAGCAGCCACAACATTAGTCAAATACAAAGACTGAGGTAGAAAGAGAGGCAGAAACAGAGCATAAAGAGGTAAAAAGAAGGGAGGATAAATAAGAAAGAAAAGAGAAAGAGGGAGGAGGGGGTATAGTAGAAACACATGGACGATCACTAACCTGGCCCCCCTTGGGCTGGTAATTGATGTTGTCTGTGGAGCCGATCTTAGACTTGACATTCTTGAGGTCTGGCAGGGGCTGGTTGAGGACGCGAAGCTGTTTGGGGGTGGTGGCGGGGGACTTGGGAGGGGTGCGGAGCAGAGCCACCTTGAATAAATTAATTGCCATAAGTTGAATTGATGCCATGATATACTCAGATTTTATTTGGGAAAAAGATAATAAGCTAATCTCAATATGATCTCCTGAATAAATAAGGGATAAATCCATAAAGTACAATTATATACAGTGCATTCGGAAAGTATTCAGACCCCTTAACTCTTTCAACATTTAGATACATTACAGCCTTATTCTAAAATGTATTAAATAAATGTTCCTCATCTAAAACAAACACAATACCCCATAATGACAAAGTGAAAACAGGTTTTTATATATTTTTGAAAATGTATTAAAAATATAAAACAGAAAAAAAATAATTTTAGTGGTATTCAGACCCTTTGCTATGAGTCTCGAAATTGAGCTCAAGTGCATCCTGTTTCCTTTGATCATCCTTGAAATATTTCTATAACTTGAATGGAGGTAAATTCAATTGATTGGACATTATTTGGAAAGACACACACCTATTTGACAGTGCATGTAAGAGCAAAAACCAAGCCATGAGGTCAAAGGAATTGTCCGTAGACCTTCGAGATAGGATTGTGTCAAGGCACAGATCTGGGGGAGGGTACCAGAAAATTCCTGCAGCATTAAAGGTCCCCAATAACACAGTGGCCTCAATCATTCTTAAATTAAGAAGTTTGGAACCACCAAGACTCGTCCTAGAGCTGGCCGCCTGGCCAAACTAAGCAATCGGGGGAGAAGGGCCTTGGTCAGCGAGGTGACCAATAACTCGTTGGTCACTCTGACAGAGCTCCAGAGTTCCTCTGTGGAGATGGAAGAACCTTCCAGAAGGACAAACATCTCTGCAGCACTCCACCAATCAAGCCTTAATAGTAGAGTGAACAGACAGAAGCCACTCCTCAGTAAAAGACACAGCAGCCCGTTTGGAGTTTGCCAAGAGGATGTTAAAGGACTCTGGCCATGAGAAACAAGATTCTCTAGTCTGATGAAACAAAGATTTTACTTTTTGGCCTGAATGGCGAGCGTCACGTCTGGAGGGAACCTGGCACCATCCCTATGGTGAAGCATGGTGGTGGCATTATCATGATGTGGGGATGTTTTTCAGGAGTGGCTTCAGGACAAGTCTCTGAATGTCCTTGAATGGCCCAGCCAGAGCCCAGACTTGAACCCAATCGAACATCTCTGGAGAAGCTGTGCAGCGACGCTTCCCATCCAACATGACAGAGCTTGAGAGGATCTGCAGAAGAAACTCCCCAAATACAGGTGTGCCAAGCTTGTAGCGTCATACCCAAGAAGACTCAAGGCTGTAATCGCTGCCAAAGGTGCTTAAACAATGTTCTGAGTGAAGGATCTGAATACTCATGTAAATGTGATATTTACGTTTGTTATTTTTATTTGATAAATTAGCAAACATTTCTACAAAACTTTTTTGCTAGTTCATTATGGGGTGTTGTGTGTAGATTGATGAGGGGGGAAAACGATTTAATCAATTTTAGAACAAGGCTGTAAATGTAACAAAATGTGTAAAGTCAAGGGGTCTGAATACTTTCCGAATGCACTGTATTCGTCTAATTTAAAACACATTTCGAGTAGCTGCCTCAGCTGACTACAGTATAACAGCATTGATTCCTGGTCAAAAGAAGTGCACTACGTAAGGAAAAGGGTGCCATTTGGGAAGCACACTGTACCTTCTTCTCCTGCAGCAGGCTGAGTGAACGTGGTGTGCCGGGGGTGCGAGGGGTTCCGGGTGTGCGGCAGGAGTAGCTGTAGCTGGGAGGGGTTCCAGGGGTGATGGCTGTGGACCCTGGGGTGCGGGGTGTGGTGGGACCGCTGCACAGCGAGCGGGAACGCATCGACTGTGTGCCTGGGTGTGGGGAGGTCATAGAAAGTTCATAGAGGTCATACAGAGAGGTTACACAAAGGTCAATCAGAGGTTGGGCATCTCTCACCATTACTCTAGCCTGGTCTCAGAACAAACAGATCTGGTACCAGGCTAACATTACTCCACCAAAGTATTTCAAGTTAGTCAGATGAAGAATGTCTCAAAACATACACAAACAGAATGAAACAGTGTAGTTACTAGAATGA